>NC_090299.1:82272748-82576516 GCF_039906515.1 Pseudorca crassidens
GCTTTATATTCTTGAATTGTTATCAATGTTTTATCTTTCTGAAAACCTAATTATTTTTATTGAATGCTGGATATATTCTTTTCTAAGAAAAACTTTACGAACAATTTATGACTCTGAGGTTATCTTCTTCCAGAGAGAAGTTAATATTGCCTTTAGAAGGTAGTTATATTATGACTAGATCATCTTAAATCAGTTTGGATTGAGCTCTCATTTGAGTTTGATTTTTCTGTAGGTGAGGACATGTCTACTTCTGGTCCATGCTTACTGCTATGTTACAGGCTTTAGAAGCATCTCAAAAAAGAGGCTGGGATATTTAAACAGGCTACTCCTAATTGATGGTTCTAAACTCCAATTTCACTGCTGCCCCACGTAACTCAGGATAGCACAACTTATAAGATTCTCATTAATAGCTTTCTTCTCAGACTCCTATGATTTCAGCTGCAGCTTTTTGGATTGGATATTGCCTCAAGAGGAAAACCAATGCCAAAAATGGAACTCATCTCTCTGGGTTTGCATCTCTCTGGGATGTCGATCAACAGTCCAATTCTTTGGTAACCTTGAATAACATTTAGTTTCATACAATCTAGTCCACCATAGCTGGAAGTGGAATTCTTCTTTATAATGATAAAGGAAAAAATATTACTCTTTCCTAATATAGCAAACGTGTATATTTAAATATATGAAAAAAATAAACATTGCATGATGATTTTTTTCTCACTTGCAGATCAAAAAAGGTCTAATAGTAGATTCATATGCATGATATAGGAAAACCAACACAGGAGCAATAATAACAATAAAACATACAATGGAATATTAATTGCCCTATACTGAATTTCTACACTTGTGTTATTGCCTAAATTTGGAATATGTGTCTCTTTCAAATTTTTGTACCGTGGACTTCTGCACATTTCTGAGATCATCATAAATGTCACCATGTTTTGTGTTTCCTACAGTATTCCCTTCTGGAAAGTTAACTCTTCCATGTGTGTTCCCAAAGTACTACTTAGCACATGCCTCTAATACTGCATTAATCACATTGCATTTGAGCTATCTAACTGTAGTCCCTTTTTTCTGCTAGATTATTATTCCTCTAGAATAAGAATTGTATCTTACCCATCAGAATAACACAAATTTATCACAGTGAAAAATCAGGTGCTAAATATAATCACTGATTCTTAATGTAGGATCCAGAGACAACAGTCAAAAAGTCCATAAGTAGAGAACAGAGAGCCCATGATGTTGCGTGGAAAAATTAATTACTTTATTTTACTAAAGTCTAAGTGAAATTTAGTATTTTCTTTAGCTATAAGTTTAGGCAACAAACAACACTAGCATGAGCAGTATCTATGACTATTATTACCAAAAGAATCCAAGATAGTTTCAAGCAAATTAAAATTTTTATGGAGATCTTGAAATACGATTTAAGGTCCCTGCTTTGCAATAATGGCAATTATTAGTAAATTACTAGATATTTTTATTTACTACACTAATAGAGAAGTGATGGATAATAGATCAATCAATCAATAGAAAATGGAGACAGGACTATTTCAATATAATGTTTATAATTCTATCTAATTCACTTTAGGTATTTAAAAACATCATTCTGAGAGGATGGTCCATAGACCTCACAGGAATAACAAGAGTCCATGGCAAAAATGTTTAAGCACTCCTGGGAAACCTATTTGTTTGAAGGGAGACTATCAGAAATACATTATTAGTTTTAGAAAGTAATTTGCTTTCTTTTATACTAAAAGTTAAATTTTGTCACTTTAAAAATTCTATTTTAGTATAGGTAGCTTATTTTAGTAAAGTAAAAATTAACTTGAGCATCCCAATACTTGGTGCTTTGAAAACAGAAAATTTAGGCAATAACATTCAATTTTTAAAGCATGATATAATTATGCCTTCAAAATGACAACCTTAAGCAGAGAAAGTCCCAGAAAATTTCATGTGTACATTTATTTATTTGTTTGCCTAATTTCTAAGAAAGCTTTTCTCTCTTATATATATACTAGTTTTGAAAATAGTAGAAAAGAACTCACATAACAGGCAGCGCTCTCTCTTTCTCTCTCTCTGACTCGTTTTCTCTCTCTCTCTGTAAAGAGATATAAAAATGTTGGTCAAACATTTGAACATTCCTCAGATCTTATGGCCTTAATTCAAGAAAATATCTAACTGCACATGAATTATTGCACATTAATTATGAATTATATTCAATTAAACTGTGAACTGAAAAAAAGATGATTTACTAATAACATCATGATGAATCTATTTTCTTAATCTACTTTGTGTTTTCCAATTAGATCATAACCATGCAAATGTAAAAACTTAAATAGAAATAGCATCATTTACTTGTAAAGTTGAAATGTTTCCTATTCATTATTTATTTGATAAAAGCATAAATGCATTCCCAGTTCAATAACAATACTTACAGAAATTTCAAAGTTTCACATAAAATATGAATAAAATTTTGACTTAAAAATAACACACTGAATTACACATATTTTAATCAGAGCACAATCTAGTATATTAAAACTAAGTCACACAGAAAGTATAATCTGAAAATAATCAAGAAAAAAACACTTCAGAAAACAATTTTCTTTCAACTTTAATATACCAATTTTTTAACAAAGGAAAGGAAGAAAGAAAAGAAAGAGAAGGGAAGGGAGGGAGGAAAGGAGGAAGGGAGGTAAGAAGGGAGACTTTTGCAAAAGCAAAAGCAAAAGCAAAAAAGCAAAAGCAAAAATCAGGAGCAGAATGGAAAAATTATATAGCTACTTTCTTAATTATTTACAGTGTATTGTAACTTTACAATCTTGAATTTCACTACTCAATAGCCTGTATTTGTTGAAGCCCTTTACCATAAGATATACTTTACTGCAGAAGAGAGTCTTGTCCTACAATCAAGTTTCATTTATTAGTGGGTTTTCATTTATTAGTGGGTTAATAAAGGAGCTTATATTAGCATTTTCTGCTCCTTGGAGGTATTCTTAAGAACTGAGACATAACAGCCTTGACACATGTCTTATAATGATAATGAAAATGTCTCAAAAAAGACAAGAAATCTGATTCCTGTGTAGAAAATACTTCCCAAGGAAATTAGGATTTCAATGCATACTATGCTAATATGTAAAGCCAAAGGCTGAATTGTTGGACGTCAAGTCCATTTTTTCTATTATAATATCTTATCTACAAATTGAATATGGTCAGGTGTCACATAAATTTTGAATAAGAAGCTAGAACGTTAGTTTTATCAAAGTCCCATCTAATTATAATGCAGAAAAGTTTTAAGCAGAGTTCTTTGGGGGTCCTGCTTCCACTAATAGAGATATGGATAAATGATAAGCTCCTTTGCTGCAGAATCTATAAGTTATACAGTAGTCACTTCTATAACACAAGTATTGGAATAAAAATGCGATTTCGTAACTTGAGCATTTTTTTTAGTATACCAAGTTTATTATACCATGTGACGAAATTCATGAAAAATTAACAGTCTAATCAATTTGTTAATTAATTGTTAAAAGCTAAAAAAACTCCCCAATCCCCTGACAGATAAGGTTGCCTATATCCATTGTTGCCTATATCCATATCATATCCATTGTTGTCTTCCCCCTATAAGTGGAAATCAATGGGGCTGAGCTGGGAGCCTGGGAAGGGTTTATCTTCCCAAAGGATAAAAAAAAAGACTAAGAATAGAGACAATTTGAGTCTTTCAGATTTATTCTGGCCAGAAGTGTAAATGTAAGACCTAGAGATACAGAAGGCTCCAACAACATGAGAATAAAGCCATAATGCTAATGACTGAAGGAACTAGTTCCTTGCAAGCAATGTTGAGCTGCAACACCAGGTCCAAACTCTCTTATCACCTTAAATTCTTGTCATGTAATATAAATAAACCCATTATCTGATTTTGGTTCTGCTTAGTGGACTATATTCTTAAAATATGCTTTAAAAATTCACTTATTACTCTATCACATAATAAATCTTCATATCATTCTTCATGGAGATCTTCTGGATTCCATAATCATGCAAATTATAATTCCTAGAATATTGAAGAATTATATTTACTATAATCATG
The DNA here is from genome assembly GCF_039906515.1 of Pseudorca crassidens. Classification (NCBI taxonomy): domain Eukaryota; kingdom Metazoa; phylum Chordata; class Mammalia; order Artiodactyla; family Delphinidae; genus Pseudorca; species Pseudorca crassidens. The sequence continues at coordinate 82,276,827 of NC_090299.1, forward strand.
TAATACTGAAGTCCAAATTATACAAGGTAACAACAATGCTAATAATAAATACTCTAAATGAAAACCCATATATATTTTTAATGCAACACTTCATGCCATTTCAAATGTCAGCAGTATCCATTAATATATTGGCAACTTTTATAAATAAAAATATTTCTAACTCATATATATTGCCATTTATTCCTTTGAATTATACCATTATCTCATTACCATTATATACACTTTATTATTTTGTAACAAATAAACATTATAAATATTAATAATTTAAGTACCTAGAACAAATATGCTTTAAGTACCTATTTAAGAAAATATTATATATATATATATATATATAAAATTTGTTTAGCATTCTTAAAATATAAAAAAAATGCATTCAATTAAATGTCTGGTCTTTCATGAAATTTTCAGTTAATTTAAAGATTGACCAGTAGTTACAAATGAATACTATTCTTCATTTTGTTCCTAGGCACTTTACTCAACCTGCAGGAATGTTGGGATCAATCAATTGCAGCAGTTGTGTTCATTCATCTTTGTCCTGCCATTCATCCCATGGCAGCAAGGAGCACACTGTGTAATTGAATTTGGTTGAAATCTAATACAAGGGCAAACTCTGACACAGTAGCTATAATCAGTTTGATTCAAAAATTTGAGCATAGATTTCTGTTTGTTGTTTTCAGCGAAAGGAATAGGATTATCTATTCCATAACAGTACCATAAACTAGAGCTTTGGGGAAAAGGTACACAGCATGCTTCAGGACACACCAAGTGTTCATGGATTCTCAGTTAAAAAATTACAGATGGTTAGAGAAAGGAGAGTACCATGTACAATACAATTTTTATAGAAAATAAGAGAATACAGCTTAAGGCTTAGAAATTTTTTCAGGATACCTAAGATGATGTCTTAAAGTTTTCTATAAGTATAGTCATATATTCAGGAAAAGTTATGTGATGCAATAAAGTCCTCTATTTTAGAGATTTGGAGAATCTGAGATTTATGTCTATATCCTGTACCTATAAATCTACTGTCATATCAATATTTATATATAATTGTGTTTGCAGAAGAGTTTTGTCTCTGTGTTTTTTTAAGCTTGAAATGTAATCAAAGCTACACTTATATGAATGAGAATAATCACCTGGAATTGTTTGTTTTCATATTTGAGGAAAGTAACAAGTTTTTTCCATTCCATTTCCAATCCAGGCTTAAAGTATATACTTTTGAGTTATATAATTCACATTTTACTCAATAAATTGTTAGATCTTATTTTCTGGTTTACATTTAATTTTTCATTTTCAATATTTGAATGTCATTTCTTATATCACTCTAATTTTCTTACTCATATAACTGCATATGTTTTGATCTCAAAATGATGAAGATGACAGTCAGAGATAAAAGATACTCAGACAACTATTTCTTATAAAATAGTTTCAATGGAAAATGATCATTTCTAACTGGGTCTTCTCCCATAACTAACTTTACAAAATAAAATAAACCTAAAGATGAATAATTTTTTGAAGAATAGCCACTGTAATTATCTATTAACCTTTCTGTCCTTTATCATAAAAAAGAATCAAATTAGTTTTCTTATGAAAGGTAAAAAAAATATGTCAAATTAATCATCAAAATTTATTGAGTGTATAGTAAAAGTTCCTTAATCTGTGATAAAAAATAACTTCAAAAGTCCCTCCCAATTCTAACATTCTTTGAGCCTGTGAATATATAACTATGTTAATTAAGCCACTTACTACTCATTGATTTCCCTTACCTAAAATTTTATGCTTGAGTTTTTTAAAAATTTCATGATATATTCAACTGACTAAATCATCTTTATCTATATCAAATAGCATTTTTATTCCAGTCATTCAGTTTTCTGTGAAGTACAAATAAAAAGGCTTACAAGAATATAATTATATTTTTCTTCCTTCTATGAAACACTATTAAACATGAGTTGTGTTTTCTTTTTTCCCTATGTTCTGTGGGATAGGAAAGGAGTGTTTGATGGAGGGTAAAAAATGAGGAAGGAAAAATATACCTAGACATTTGCACTATCTCTTCACCTTTTATAAGCCTACAATGAAAGAACTGCTTACATTAAGAATTTCTGTTTTTGTTGTTGTGTTTGTTTTATTATGTTTTATTTTTTACTTTGATCTGACTATGAGGTCCCCCTTTTCATAAAACCTACCAACCAACAAAAAAGATTCTTTAGAATCACTTCAAGAGAATGGTGTATTTTCAATAGGAAGTATATATCAACTTTAAAGAGATTTCAAGTCATATTAGTGTGCAAAGTATTTTTCTGGGCCAAAACATATTAAATTAGAAAACATGAAATGTCATTGTTCCCAGAAAATAAGTGTAATGACAACTTTCCATTCATAATGAGTTTATTTGTAAAATAATTTACTAAATTATTCCATTAGTTGTAAAAATGCTTCAGTATGAATTAACTGATTTTTCTAACTTTGGCTCATAATATCAAAGGAATCAATATTGGTTAATTTTGATCAAGTTGTTAGTGAATTACTTTGATTTAGAAATGACTATATGGTTAAACTGTTATAAATTCAGTATAGTATACAGTATAGTATACTGAATTTTGTGTAGTATAATTGAGTATGTATCAAATATATATTGAAAGATTAACAAAAATTTTATTAATAAAATATTCTTATTACTCTTTGTACTAGTTAAAATAAACTGATTAAAATACATTTTATAGACCTACCTGAGGAAAGATAATAATGTAATATGTAGATAGTAATGTTACTTATCAGCCACAAAAATGAAAGCATTGTGTGAGAGGAAAACTTATGGAATTGTCCCGGTTTGTAGTTTTAAAATAAAAAACAAATAAATGATAGATAAACTTGAAGAAATTATAAATCTAAGGGTTTAGAACTATAATAATCTTTGATATAAAATATAAAAGATTCATTCAACTTTATTTGTGGTAAGTACCACATGGTGCTCCATAATGAGTGAAAGGGACAAAGCTTCACATATTTACCTTAGGAAGTGGTAGGTTGGTGAAAGCAAAGGATAGCAGATGATAACTATTAATCCTAAACATTATTTGAGGATAAAAGTAGGAATGGCACTGAAGCCTTTTTAAAATTTATTTACCTTGAGAAGATTCAGAAAATGTATTTTCTTATTTTTTATTAAAAAAGCACTATTTTTGTGACCTGCAACTTCATACTACTAATAAACAGTTGGATATACTGGAAATGTCAGTCAATTTAAATTCAAATGACTCTAAGGTTTCATAAAATTAAACCCAGGAATAAGTATAGATTAGTTTCTTCCAAATGATCCATTTTCTGTCTCTTTGCATAGAACTAGGCAGCATCAATGTAGTACTTTTTAGTGCCTTGTTACATGGACTCCTTCAATGATTTAGTTGGTATTAGATTAGACATATGACTTTCTGTATAAATAAAGGTGTTTGCCAAACTAATCAAATGGGAGCAAGTTCAGTATGCTGGGAGTCTTTAAAATTATGTTTGAAGGAGTTAACCATTAAAATGTTTATTTTTCGTCCTAAATCTTTCATCAAGGTTATTGGCTCTTTATAATTGATATTTGCTTTTCATTCATTAATAGCACACATGTCTTATAATAATGATAAAGACAACATTTTATAATATTTTAGAAAATTATCAGAAATAGTACTAGCATAATTTAAGATTAAGAAAGAGGATCCTTGTTTTTGGTCCCATCCTGCTATTTGTCATTAGTTTCTCTTTCTGTCTCTTCCTCCATGTAGTCTAGTATCCTCATGCAACCCAAATGACATTTTATCTGGCCTGTATCTCCTCCAGCAAATTATATTGCTCTTATGCTTTAAATACTAGAGAAAACTACCAATCTGATAAACACATATTCAGATATAGTTAGTTACTATTTAATAAAGTATCCTTCAATGTATAGGAGCTTGTAAGGTTAAGAATTTTCCATTACAAGACAAGAGCAATCACATATCATTGTGATAACTATGAAAGTACTGAAATATTTCCAATCTATGTGATCAAAAGTTCCACTTTAGGGCTTCCCTGGTGGTGCAGTGGTTGGGAACCCGCCTGCCAATGCAGGTGACATGGGTTCGAGCCCTGGTCTGGGAGGATCCTGCATGCCTTGCAGCAACTAAGCCGGTGCACCACAGGTGCTGGGCCTGTGCTCTGAAGCCTGAGAGCCACAACTACTGAGCCCATGTGCCACAACTACTGAATCCCATGTGCCTAGAGCCCGTGCTCCACAACAGGAGAGGCCACCTCAGTGAGAAGACCACATACTGCACCAAGGAGTAGCTCCCGCTTGCCACAACTAGAGAAAAACCCACGTACAGCAATGAAGACCAAATGCAACCAAAAATAAATATTAAAAAAAAAAAGTTCCACTTTAAAGCGAAAATTAAAATCAAAGTAAGCAGAAGAAATGAAACAATGAAGATCAGAGTGGAAATCCATAACTTAAAACACAAAAACAAGAGAATAAAAGTCAGTTTTTAAAGATCAATAACATCAATGAACCAGGTAGATTATCCAGATGGATCAAAAGAAGAGGAAAGATGCAAGCTTCCAGTAACAGAAACAAAGAGGTGACATGATTATAGATATTAAGAATTAAAAATACAATAAAAGAATATTACTAGTAATATTATGCCAACATATTTGATAACTAAAAGGAAGTGGACAAACTGCTCAAAAGATACAGAATGCGAAAGCACAGTCAAGAAGAAACAGACAGCAAAACTGCTCCTACATACATTTAGGAAATTTAATCTTTAGTTAAAACGTGCCCTTAACGGAAACCTTAGGCCAGAAGGCTTCACTAGTGAATTCTACCACACTTTTAAGGAAGTGATGATACCAATTCTATACAACTTCTTCTAGAAATAAAACAGTAGCGAATTCTCTTAACTTACTTTATAAGTCCTGTATTACAAAATCAAGAGATAATATAAGAAAACAAAACCACAGATTAATCCCTCTTGTAGACACACAGGAAAAATTCTTAATAAAATTGTAGCAAATATATGAAAATATAAATTTTTAGCAAATCAAATCTAGGAATATATAAAAAGATAATCAATCATGACAAAATGGAATTCATTTCACAGAGGTATAAGGTTGCTTTAACATTTGAAAATCAACCAATTCAACTCATATTAAGAGACAAACAAAGTAAAACCATACGGTCATCTCAGTAAATATATAAACAAGAGATAAAATTTAGTACCTGAAAAAAAAGCTTTGTAAACTCATAACAAAATGGAAACAGATAAATGGCATCTCTATAATTCTGACTGATAAATAGTTAAGAGTAAAGAGCAACGTTTTTCCCTGAAGATCAAGAACAGATCAGGGATATCCATTCTCACCATTTCTCTTCCTCTTTATATTGGATGTAATAACCATTTTTACAGAGAAAGAAAAATAAACAAATAAAATATAAATTAGACAGGTATAAGTAAAATAGTTTTTATTTGTAGACAATAGAAGACCTATAGGAAAAATTTTAAGGGCGCTACAAAAGAATTACTGGAACTAATAAGTGAGTTTGTAAGCAAGGTCAAAAGACACAAGGTAAATCTAAATTATCAATGATATTTCTACATACTACATTAAACATTTGGAATTGAAATAAACATTTTAAATAGCATTAAAAAAAGTGATGTATTTAGATGTAAACTTTACAAAATATGTGCCCATCTGTACACAGGATGCTGCCGAGAAATTCTAAAATAAATTAAAGAAAATAATACATGAAGAAATATATTATGTTCATTGAACAGAAGACACAATATTGTTAAAGAAGTCAATTCTTACTGTATTGATTTATGGACTGAATTAAATCCCAATAAAAAAGTGAGATGGCTTTGTTTGGTATAAATTCACAATCTAATCCTAAAATATATATGTGCCTGGAAATGTCTTAAAATAGCTAAAGTAATTCCAAAAAGAAACAAACAAACAAACAATTTGGAGGATTTACCCTATCTGATTTCCAGATTTACTATGAAATCACAGTTACTACTTTTTCCTGGGACTTCCCTTGTAGCGCAGTGGTTAAGAATCCTCCTGCCAATGCAGGGTACACAGGTTTAAGCCCTGGTCCGGGAAGATCCTACATGCCACAGAGCAAGCTAAGCCTGTGTGCCACAACTACTGAGCCTGTGTGCCACAACTACTGAAGCCCACACGCCTAGAGCCCATGCTCCACAACAAGAGAAGCCACCACAATGAGAAGCCTGCACACCACAATAAAGAGTAGCCCCTACTCGCCACAACTAGAGAAAGCCTGCATGCAGCAATGAAGACCAAACAGTGAAAAAAAAAAAAAAAAAAAAGACTGTTTTCCTCGTATCAGGCTAGAAACATAAATATTGGAGCAGAACAAAGTGCAAAAACACGACTTCTGGTGATGGACATAACATTGGCGATGGACTGATTTTCAACAAAAAAACAAGTGATGCAAACTGAAAGAGATGCTTTCAACAAAAGTTGCTGAAACAATGGGCATGCATATAAAAAAAAATCCTTAACACTTAAAAACATATAAAAAGTGTCTCAATATGTTTCATAGACCTATGTAAGAATACTTCTTTAGGAACAAAAATAGGATAAAACTGTGTGACCTTGGCTTTGGTCAAGATTTCTTAAACAGCATACAAAAAAATACTGTATAAAAATTTATTTTCATCAAATGGACTTCATCAAAATTAAAAATTTTGCTCTTCGAAGATACTGTTAAGAAAATCAAAATCAAGCTATATGTTTGAAGAAGCTATTTGTATATCATATAACTGATAAAGGACTTATATCCAGAATAAGTAAAGAGCTTCTAAAACTTAATAATAAGACAAATAACCCAATTAAAATGGGCACAAGCTTTACAGGCATTTAACCAATAAAGATACCCCAATGGCAAGTAAATACATAAAAAAAATGTTGAACATCATCAATCAATACTGAATTAAAACTGAAAACATAATGTGGTGTCACTAAGTACACAAAATGGATACAAGTTTAAATGTTGAAAATATCAAGTATTTGCAAGGATGCAGAGCAAATATAAAGTTCACACAGTGCTGACAACAATGAAAAATAAATAAATATACAGCCCCCTTGGGAAATAGTTCGGCATTTTCTTAGAAGGTTAAACCTACACTTATCAGACGACCCAGCTGTCCCACTCCTAGGTATTAACTAAGTATAATAAAACTATTCAATACAAAGATTTGCACTCAACTGTTCCTGTTCTGACAAAATTTATTAACGAAGCAACAAAAGGATACATTAACCGGAATACTGTTTGATGAGTTAATTTGGTATGTCTATACAATAAATATTGCTCAAAATTAAAAAGAAATTCTTATTATCACAGCAACATAGACAAATCTCGAAAGTATTATTCTTAGTGAAAATGTCTGATACGGAAGACTGCATACTGTATCATTCCATTTGTAACAAATTCTATAAAAGGCAAAACTATATTGACAGAAAGCAATTGATTGGTTTCCAGTTGCTAGACCAGGGGACAGTAATGATAATATTCTGTATTATGATTATGGTAGTGGTTATGCAACTGTATATATCTCTCTAAAATCTTGGAACTGATCACTTAATAGAAGTAAATATTCTGTGTGCAATAATGCCATTTGAAAACAAATGAAAAATGTTCATAAATTAAACTTCATAATTCAATTGAGATATTGTTAGAACTGATGAAAAAAGCAAAACTCAACTAAATGATATCTGCAAAAAAATGTGCTTTAAATTTAAAGATAAAATGAATCCTGTGTGGATCATATAAAGAATAAGAATGAGAAGAAAGGCATGATTATATAAATATCAGATTAAATAGTCTTCAAGACATGGGGTATTAAAGAGATTGAGAGCAACATTTAATAATGATGAGATAATTAATTGGGAAGATATAAGCTTCACATGTAGATTAATATAAGAGCTCAAAAATATATGGCAAAACTTGACATATATAAAGGGAGAAAAAGCCAATTCCAAAATCATAGCTGGAGATTTTATCACCCCTCCTCAGCAGTTAATAGAACAATTATACAAACATGTGCAAACACCTATTTAATTTGAACAATATTACCAATTCCCTTGAATTAACTGATATTTATAGGACACTAAACATTCTTTTCTGATGTACGTAATATGTTCTCCACATGCTGGGCCATAAAACCAATTTTAATAAATTTGAAAGGACCAAAATCATGTGGAGTAAACTGACCACAGTGGAATTAAATTAGATAACAATAAGCATACAGGAAAAATCCACATATTTGAAAATTTTTAATATAATTCTAAACAATCAAAGGCTAAATAAATAAATATTCCATTTTTTAGGTTGAGTAGTTTATAATGTATAAATTATGTACTATTTAAATATACTTAGCTGTCATGTGTTTTATAATGAAATATTTTTTAAAAGATGAAGAAGTGAGTTGAATTACTAACTTTCTTATTCCTATACTTGGCAAAAAATATAAAGTAAAATCCAGGTACATTTTATCACTATCAATGTAAATGGAACAACCTGGTCATATAATATTCAAAACACTTTGGCCAAACTATGAAATACATTTTCTGGCACACTGCAGCAAAATGCTGAAACCTATTCTTAAAAGCAATGTTGAGAAATAAGTTTACATAGATTAAAGATCATTTCAAGAAAATCAAACTGAGAATCTGGAGGAAATAAACTGAAAATATAATTGAACAGTTTAAGTAAAAATCCTCAATTATAATCCAGTTCAAAAGATCTTACATATTACTGCAGCATCTCAACCACATACTGAATAGTCACCAGGCACTGTCATATTCCGAAATAATTTACATTTAGGATAATAATGTACAGTACTAGTAGTAGAACACTGATGTCACTGATAGAGAAAGGGAAGGAGGGAAGAAAGAGGAGGGGAGGAGAAAGAGACATGGTGTATTAGTCTGGTTTCTCCAGAGAAACAGAACCAACAGGATGTGTGTTTATGTGTGTATGTACATACATATACACATACATGTATACATATACACACATATATGTACATATATATTATATGTGTGCACATCTGTATATACATATCTATATCTACATCTATCTATGTCTCTGAGATTATTTTAAGGAATTGGCTCAAGTGATTTTGGAAAACGACAAGTCTGTAATCTGTAGGGCGCTTGGTACGGAAAAGTTGATGTTGCAATTTAGAATCCAAACGCAATTTGGAGGCAGAATTTCTTCTTCCTTGGAAAGCCTCATTCTTTTCTTTGAAGGCCTTCAACTGACTGCATGAGGTCAACTTATACTATGAAGGATTAATCTGCTTTAATCAAAGTCAGCTGATCTAAATGCTAATCATCTAAAACATCATCTAAAAGACCATCTAAAAACAGATGGTCTTTTAGACCAGTCTAGATGGTCTTTGACAAATAAATTAACCATCACACATGGGAGAGAAATTTGGTTAAGAGAAAAATAAAACCCAATTGAAGAACAGAATAAAATATTCTTTAATTGTTTTTTATGGTAGAATAACAATAAAATGTGCATATATTTAAAATGTTAAATAATGATGCATTTTATTAAATATGGTACATCAAAATAGAAAGTTATAGCTAACAAATGGATTTTAAAAAACAGCACTACTTATTTAACAATATCAATAACAAGGGAGAGTAATTTCCATGTTGAAAACCAAATTACAGGCAGGGAGGACAGACTTGAGATCGTCACAGACAATACAGAGAAAATATAACTAAAATTTAAATAAGAAAGGAAACAAAATCTATGGAAGAACCATAAAGACAAATCAACAACACATACATTTCTCTCAGAACTTGAGAACCTAAATAAATAGAACAAAAAGTTTATACTAAAGTAAAATGGAAAAACATTTCCCTCCATTGGAAACTCCAATGAGAGAACTAATTTCAAGTCAAAGGGTATATCTCACAGTAATAGTGAAAAAGTTGATATTAAAATATCATTATACTCCTGTTGGTCAAAAATAAAGACTTCTTTTTTTTGGCTTCCAAAGAAGTGGGGGGAAAAAAGGTAGCTTACCTAAAGTGGAGAAAACCCAGACTTTTCTTCTGATGTTTTACAACTGCTTTTAAAGCCAAATAAAGTTAAAGCAATATCCACAGTCTTGAAAGCGAAAGATTATATAATCTTGCATCATAGTTTCAGTCATATGTCCATTTCTATGGTCAACAGCCACTTATTGCCAAAAAATTAGAGATCCTGGTAACTTGAATATGTATTAAATTTCTCTGGGGGAAAAATCTAGTGTTAAACGTAGGTAAGAAAGTAATCAAACAAACCAAGATAATAATAATAATTGAGGGTGAGTATCAGTTTCTATTCCAATATATTAGTGACTTGGTTTATAATTATAGAAAAAGAATAAAAAGTAAAATACTTTTAAGTATTAATACTTAATACTTGTATTGAAAATCTGGATTTATGGGAGAAGGGATATCTGAGAAAAGAGGAGAAGATAACCATCCATTTTTCACAGGGGCAAAAATATTTATAAAGTCTATAAGCATAATATTTTATAGCACTTTAACCTTGAAACATTTATTCAGGAACAAGCTCTCTTCATGTTGGAGAATTTAGCATTAATACCATTTGATGGTTTTCTATTTTCTTATAATATTTACATATTGCTGATTTTAAAATAAGCATATTTATTTTAAAATCAGTTATTTTTTGTAAAAAATCAAACTTAATATTTCCCATTCTGTTACCATATATTAATGAAAGTATTATGTAAATAGTGGAAAAGACCAAATGGATGATGGTAGAGTAAGAAGTGCCACAAATCATGCTCTCCATGGAAACAATAATTCAGCAAGCAAGAATCATCAGAATAAACTATTAATTTTAGAATCGTGGAGTCCAGTCAAACACTTGTAGCATTAAGGGACTGCTTAACAAAGAAAGAATCTGGTAAAGTTTCATTAATTTCAGCACTTAGTGTAGCAGCCACCATCTTCCAGGCCCCAGGTAAGTAGCCATGGGGGCTTTGGCCTACATTTCTGGTACAGTTTGCTGGTTCTGGGTTGGACAATAAGGACCTTATCCTCCAAGGATCAGGGTTGTGTGCTTTGAAAGGCCTAGTGGTTCACCAAGGGGCCAGTGCAGGGAACAGCCATTGTTTCTGTCCCCTCTGTCTTAAGTAGCTTTCCTGATGGTACTTGTTAGAGGGAAGTTAAAGAGATAGACCACTTCCTGCCCCCCCGCCACCTCTTTCCTTATGTTAGGTCACTGGCTGACTATAGAGGTAAGAAGAGAGACCATTGGCCATACAGAACAAGGAAAATAGCCCTTGCCAAAGTAATTTGGAAAAGTCACTGAAAAAATGGAATACTGCAACTCTCTATTGGTAACATAAGCAATCACTGGGAAAGTGGGAGAATCTGATTTCCAGAGTTATCACATTATATTATTCAAAATGTCCAGTTCTCAACAACAAAAACAATTACAAATCACAGAAAAAAAACAGGAAACTACAGCCCATTCACAGGTAGAACATAAATTAATAGAAAATATCCAAGAGGAAGCCCACATATTGGACATCCTGGACAAGAACTATAAATTAACTCTCTTTTTAAATATGCTCAGAGGATTGTTGGAAACCATTAACAAATAAAGGAAGGCAAAAGAATGGTGTACAAATAAGTAGAGAATATCAATAATGAAAACAGAAATCATATAGATAAAGCAAATAGAAATTTGGACCTGAAAATACAATAGCTGTAATGAAATTTTCATTTTGAGGGGTTCAGCAGCTGACTTGAGCAGGTAGAAGAAAGAATCAGTAACCTAGAAGATATGACAATTGCAATCACATAATCTGGGACTTCCCTGGTGGCACAGTGGTTAAGAATCCGCCTGCCAATGCAGGGGACATGGGTTCGAGCCCTGGTCCGGGAAGAGCCCACATGTCGCAAAGAAACTAAGCCCGTGCGCCACAACTACTGAGACTGTGTTCTAGAGCCTGCGAGCCACAACTACTGAGGCCACATGCCACAACTAAGCCCACGTGCCCAGAGCCTGTGCTCCACAACAAGAGAAGCCATCGTGCCCAGAGCCTATGCTCCGCAACAAGAGAAGCCACTGCAATGAGAAGCCCACGCATCACAATGAAGCGTAGCCCCCACTCGCCACAACTAGAGAAAGCCTGCAAGCAGCAACAAAGACCCAACAGAGCCAAAAATAAATTTTTAAAAAAAAGGAAATTTAAAAAAAAAAATCACATAATCTGAGGAGCAGAAAGTAAAAGAAGGAAGAAAAATGAATAGAGCTTAAGGTACCTGTGGAACACCTTCACACACATCAACACACTCATTATGGAAGTTTTATAAGGAGAAGAGACAAAGAAAGTAGCAGAAAAAATATTTAAATAAATAATGCCCCAAAACTGCCTAAACTTGATGAAAATAATTAATTTACATATTTAAGATCAAGGAACTTCAAGGAGGATCAGCTTAAAGGCAACCACCCTGTAACACATTGTAATAAACCTGTTAAAAGCAAAAGACAAAAAGAAAATCTTGAAAGCATTAAGGACAAAAGTGACTCATCAAGTGCAAGAAATTCTCAATAATATTAACAACTAACTTTTCATTATAAACCATAAAGGCCAGGAGGCAGGAAGATATATTTACAGTGCTGAAAGTAAAAACAAAGAATTCTATATTCAACAAAAGTATCCTAAAAAAATGAAAAAAAAAAATTAAGACATTCCCAGATATACAAAAGCTAACAGAGTTTGATGCTATTGGACATGCCTAACAAGAAATGTTAAATTGAGTCCTTTAGGATGAACAAAGAAGATAGTAAGTGGTAGCTCAAAGCCATTTGAGGAAATAACAATCCTTACACAGGTAAATATAAAAACTAGTATTATTGTAATTTTGGTTTATAACACCTTTTGCATTTCCTATATGCTTTAAAATACATAAACTAATAATTATTGATTTACATTAATGGGAATGCATTGTACAAAAGCAATTTGTAACAACAACAACATAAACGGGGAGAAAAGGGCTGGGCAGAAGCACAGTTAATACATTCTATTAAAGTTAAGATTTTATTATTTCAAACTAGATTGGCATAAATTTAGGATGTTAACTGTAATCCCCATGGTAACTACCAAGAAGTAAAATGAAAAGTATACAGAAAAAGAAATGAAGATGGAATCAAGTACAACAGAAAAAAACTGAAGCACAAAGAAAGAAGAATTGGAGAAACTGAGGAACAAACCACATAAAGATAAATATAGAGAAAACAAATAGCAAAATAGCAGAAGTAATTCCTGCATTATCAGAAATTACTTTAAAAGTAAATAGATTAAATTTACTATTAAAAGACAGAGACTGGAAGAAGGGATTGAAAAAACTGATCAAAATTTATGCTGCTTACCAGACACTCATTTTAGGCTCAAAGACACAAACAAATTTAAAGTGAAAAAATGAAAATGATATTCCATGAAAATAATAACCAAAAGAGACTTGGGGTGGATATACTAATATCAGACAAAACAGACTTTACATCAAAAAATGTTACATGAGACAAAAAAGAACATTTAATACTGAAAAAGTATCAATTAATCAAGAAGATATAACCACTATAAACATAAACACACAAAACAACAGAGTCCTAAAATATATGAAACAAACCTGACAGGACTGAAGGGAGAAATAAATCGTTTTTTAATAATAATTGGGAGTCTAAAATACTTCACCTTCAATAGTGGATATACATCTTGGCTTAAGCTCAATAAGAAAATAGAGGACTTGTGTAACATTATAAACCAATTAGACCTAAAAGGACTATACAGAGCACTCTACCCAATAGAATATATATTTTTAAGTCCACAGGAGACATTCCAGGATGGACCATATATTAGGCTAAAAAAAGCAATTGTCAATAAACTTCAAAAGATTGATCACACAAAGTATCTTTTCTGGCCACAATGGAATACAGAAGGAATAATGGAAGAAAAACTGGAAACTCCACAAATACCTGGAAAATTAACAATATATTTTTAAGCTACCAATTGGTCAAAGAAAAAATCACAAGGAAAATTAGAAAATACTTTGAGATAAATGAAGACAAAAACTCAACATTTGAAAACTTATGGGATGCAGCCAAAGCAGCATTAGAGGGAATTTTATACTGGCAAATGGCAAATGCTTATATTAAAAAAAGAAGAAAGGCCTCAAATCAACAACCTAATTTTAAACCATAATGAATCAGAAGAAGAGCAAACTAAAGCCCAAGTAGCATAAGGAAGGAATAATAAAAATTACAAAAGAGATAAATGTAATTGAGATAAGAAAACGAGAGAAATGACAAAACCAAAACTTGGTTCTTTTAAACTATAACAAAATTTCTCTGCAGAATGACTAAGAAAGAAAACGCACAAATAATTAAACTCAGAAATAAAAGTATTGACATTAATACCAACCTCATAGAAATTAAAAGGATTATAAGAGAATAATATGAATAATTGTACACCACAAAATTAGACAATCTACATGAAGTAAGCAAATTCTTAGAAACACACAAATAGCAAAACCGACTAAAGATGAAATAACAAGACCTATAACAAGTAAAGACCTATACAATAACAAACCTATAACAAGAACAGAGATTGAATCCATAGTCAAACACCTCTAAACAAGGAAAAGTCCAGGACCAGATGGACTCACTGGTGAATTCTACTAATCATTTAAAGAAGAATTAGCACCAATCCTACTCCAACCCTTTCAAAAATCTGTAGAGGAGAGAAAACTTCCTAACACATTCTAATAGTCCAGCATTACTCTAATACCAAAGTTATACAAAGGTACCACAAGTAAACTGGAGGTCAATATCCCTTATGAATATAGACCAAAAAATCCTCAACAAAATACTAGCAAACTTTAAAATAGCACATTAAAAATTTCTACAACATGACCAAGTCAGATTTACTCCAGGAATTCAAGGGTGGTTCAACATAAGAAAATCAGTGTAATACATCACATCTATTGAACACATTTTTTAAAGCCCAAAATTATCTCAATGGATATAGAGAAAACATTTGGCAAAATCCAATACCCATTATTATAAAAACGTTCATCAAACTGGGTATACAACGGAATTCCTGAGCATGATATAGACATTCTTCAAAGACCCACAGTAAACACAGTAAACATCATGCTCAAATGTGGGAAATTCTAGCCAGGGCAATTAGGCAAGGGAAAATTGTTATCCAAGTTGAAAAAAAAGAAATAAAACTATATCTATTTGTAGATGACATGATTTCATATGTAGAAAATCCCAAAGAATACACACACACACACACCCTACTACAGCTAATAAACAAATTCAAAGTTACAGAGTACAACATTGATACATTAAAATCAGTTGTGATTTTATATGCTAGTAATGAACAATCTGAAAAGGAAATAAAGAAGAAAATTCCATTTAAAGTAGCATCCAAAAGACTAAAATACCTGGAATAAATTAGCCAAGGAGATTAAAGACTTGTACACTGAAAACTACAAAATATGCAGAAGTTATTAATGAAGATAATTAAATGGAAAGGTATCCCATAAGCAGTGATTGAAAGATATAATATCAATATGGCAATACTCTCCCATGCAATCTACAGATTCATTGTAATCGTTGTAAAAACTGAAATTGCCTTTTGTTTTTTCAGAAATGAAAAAGCCTATCTTTAAATTTACATGGAATTGCTAAGGGGTACAAATAGCCAAAGCAATATTGAAAATGAAAAGAACAAAGTTGGAGGACTCACATTTCCTGATTTTAAATCTTGCTACAAAGCTACAGTAATCAAAATAATGCTGTACTGACATAAGGAAAGACATATAAAGCAGTCGAATAGAATTGGGAATCCAGAAAAAAGACAAACCTTTATGGCCAATTAATTTTTGACAAAGGTGCCATTCTATGGGGAAAAAATAATCTCTCGAACAAATGATTCTAGGACAGCTGGATAACCAAAAGAATGAACCTGGACGCCTACCTCACTCCATACACAAAAATTAGCTCAAAATGTATCAACAACCTAAATATAAGAGGTAAAATTTTAAAACTATTAGAATAAAACATAGGGATAAATCTCATGACCTCAGATTTGGCAATGGAGTCCTTAATTTGACACCAAAAGCATGATCAACAAAATAAAAAATAGATAAACTGGACTTCATCAAAATTAAAAAAATTTGCACATCAAAGAACGATATCAAGAAAGTGAACAAATAAGCTGCAGAATGGAAGAAAAGGCTTGCAAATCATGTATCTCATCAGAGTTTAATATCCAGAATATATAAGAACCCTTACAACTCAACAAAAAAAGAACAACTGATTAAAACATGGGCAAAGGGCTTGAATAAACTTTCCTCCAAAGAAGATAAACAAATGGCCAACAAGCACATGAAATGCAAATCCAAACCACAAGATGATGCTACTTCACAACCACTATGATATCTTGAAAGTAAGTACCGGCAAGGATATGGATAAATAGAACATTTGTAAATTGTTAACAGGAATGTAAAATCATGCAGCCACTGTGGAAAACAGTTCAGCAGTTCCTCAAACTGTTGAATATAGAATTACTATATGACCCTGCAATTCCACTCCTAAGTACATAGCCAAGAAAAATGAAAATATATGTCCACACAGAATCTTGCCATTGAATATTTATAACAACATTATTCATAATCCAGTGGATGGGGCTGGGGTGAGTTGGGGAGTGACTACTTAGTAGGTAAGCGATAGTCTTCTGGAGTCATGAAAAAGTTTCAAAACTAGAGAGTGGTGGCATTTACACAGTATTGTGAATGCACTAAACCTCACTGAATTGTATATCTTAAAATGGCTAAATATATGATTATGTTCATTTTACCTCAATAAATTAAAATGGATCTTTGCAGCACACACACAGACACACACACACACAGATACAAACACATTCACATGTAAAATGAATGAACAGTCATTTTATGGGTGAGAATAATCTGTCAAAAATCCTTTGGTTTCCTTGAAAATACACTGGAATGTATTAAGCACAACAAGAACCTATGTCCAGTATCATGAAAGCTAATATGTACATCCCATGGGTGTAGCTTGCACTACAACAATCACTTAAAAAGAAAAGAAAATTCTTAGTGATACAAAGAAATTTCCAAAAAGAAGTCATGAGAGAGAGAAAGGGGAGGGGAGAAAGGGAGTGAGAGAGAGAAAGATTGAGATTGAGATTTAATTTACTGGTGAATATTAAAAAGAAAGTCAGATATTTTGAACATGGAAAGTGTGTTCATGGTGTCTAGAATGCTCTTGAATATAGAACATCAAAGTTCCAGCTCTTCTTAAAATTTGGGGCCCCTTTTCTGTTATGTTTCCTGATATACAAGATTTAAGTTGTATTAGTTTTGATTCACTGTGACTGAAAGAGCTAAAAAAAATCCTCGTTATTAAATTCAATGCCTAACATTCAGTTTTGCTTTTCTTTATTAAATACATTTGTAGCACCTATTCTGAGCTAAGCATATGGTAGGGTCTAGAGATAGAGTGCTAATCAAAAAGAGCAGGTATCTCAAAGAAATGATGGTAATGGGAAAGCAAACAATGTATAAGTAAATAAATACTTTTCGGAGAATATTAAGATCTATGAAGAAAATAAAATAGGGTGATAAGCAAATGAGAGGACGGTGAGAGAAAATCTTCTGATAAAATGATGTTTGAGAATGTAGAGAGCAAAAGAATTTGAGACAAGTGGATGTCACACAACTTTAGAGTACTTAAGCAACTAGAGGAAACATTTTTAAATTAAAGCACCTTAAACAAGAAGAATGCTATAAGATGAGGCCAGAGAGGGTATACAGGACAAACTTATAACACTTTAATATTTACAGTGCTTTAATATTTACAGTGCTGAAAATTACATAAACCCTGTGACAATGGAAAATCTTCCCACCTGTTTGTGTTCAAAGAACCTGCTTTCGGCAAACAAACGCCTTCCCCACGTGACTTAGATAAAACAGAAGACAAGGCCAGACACAGATCTCCAAATTCCAATTCTTAACCTCATAAACAGCTGAACTATTCGTATGCACTGATCAATCAGAACAATATGCCCATTAATCTGACTTGATGAAACCACATCAAGGTCTTCTCTTTCCAAGTCCTTGAACTTAGACATACTTTCAGCCTCAATCAATCCCTCCAGAGAACAGGCTGACCTCAGGGTAAAACACTCGCTAATATACTGTCTGATCACCCCTCCTCCAACCATTCATTAGTTTTCCAGACTAAGTTTGTTTTAGCCTTCAATTATAAAGGAAAAATATTTTTATGCTTGACCTCTGAGACATTTTCAGATCCTTTAACACACCCATTATACTCAGGTTAAGACGAAGGGTTGTAAAATTTAAGGGGCTTCAGCCTAACACCCTACCTAGTCTGTGTTAATTAATGCAGTTTTTTTTTTTTTTTTTTTTTAAAGAGCCTGAGTGTGGTGACTAAGGAAAGAAATAAGACTTTGAAATTCACTTTGGAAGAAACAGAAAAAGGTGTTTACCTTGCTGAAAGTTAAACTGCTTCAACCACAAGAGATAGAGCTCTTCAGAAGTTATCACTTGGTGTATATTGCCACTTTCTCTGTAAGTTTATTAATATAATTTCATGGATGGGTAACAAAAAAATCAAAATCTAACAGTTAAGTAAGAATTGATACATACTCTCAATAAATATTCAGAGTTCTGACTTTTCAAATTTACAATAGAACATGAAATCTAGCTGTGCTACTTATAATACATTTCTTTTTTTTATTTTATTCATGGTATTTTAAAATTATTTTTGAAAGCTATACCAAATTAAGTTACCATCGTACTTCTTCAGTTCAAACAGGTTTAGAATGATACTTTACAGAGTGAAGTAACAGATAATTATCATGGCTGTGGTTTAAGAGCATATCAAATGGTTTCCCTTTAAATGTTTTAATACACAAAATCAAAGCCATATATTATATCTCTTTATATTTATTATAAATATTTATGTGATTTATATATATATGAATTATAGAATATATATAATTATATAAATATAATACAATTACATTCAAAGCTCTATAAATATGATTTGGGGTATTTTGGGTTTTTTTTAATATCTAGCTAAGTTAAAGATGTAAAGAAACAACCAAAACAAGTTTACTAATACTTTGTTTTTTGTTACATCAGTGAGTGTGATGAGATATTAATACTGAATTGCTTTCATTATGGCAATATATTTGTCAGTTGCAATAGGAAGACCACAAACAGATAAAGAAGCACCTTTATCTTTGGCCAAAAATCCAGGTCTGATGTTACATTATTGGTGGTGTTGTCAATATTACACTCTGAAAAATAAATGGAAGTGGACCAAATGTAGACTTGTTTTAATTCAAAACTCTCATATTAGATCATTAAAATATACATACATATATATATATGTATGTGTATATATATATATATGTGTGTATGTATGTTAAGTGTGTGTGTGTATGTGTGTGTGTATATATATACACTTTTCAGTGGCTTAAGCCTGGTGGAATAAGAGAAGCCACACAAAAATCAGAGACACTCCCTTAAAATCATGCTCTCTGGAAATGGCTGAGCTTCTTTGTGGCTTTAAACAACAATAAAAAAATAAATGAAGAAATGTCTTTTACAAATGGTATGATCCACTGCAGACCCAGTGACAAATTTTGAATGTTGCAAACCATATCATGTAGGATTTGGCAACATGAAACAATAAACATAATGGTTTTCCTGCCATCCAGTTTCTGTTGTCTGGGCTGTGTACCTGCAGACACATCAAAGAAAAATTGCTCTAATGTGAGATTCACTTAGGAAAAACAAAACAAAACAACCATTCAGGTCTTTAAAAGTTTTGAAGCTTCTTTGTCATGTAAAAATAATAGCAAAAAACAACTTTGACTTGCTTTGAACAAAAAGCACCTGTAATATTTGGCAATATAAGTGGTCTAATTACTTATTTTAAAAGAAAGATCATTGTGATCCATTTCAGCATGCATTGACGTTAAATATAACCATTATTTCTGGATAAAATCTGCCAAGAAAGCTAAAACTTCTGTCGAAGATTTAACTCTCCAACTTTTGAAAATTTGTTTTAAAGAAAGGGAGAAAACTATGCATTTGTATATCCCAGAGTTTATGGCATTCAGAGAGCAAATCACAACATGATTTTCAGGTAGAAGTTTGATTTCCTAAAAAAAAGTAAGGACCATTCTCAGATATTTTGACAGAAATTGTTTTGGGGTATATTTGTTGATGCAAATATATGCATCAACAAATGTTCGTACAAAATGTTGATGCAGATATTCAGTGCATGGCAATGAAGACAGCATTATGGATGCAGCCCAAGAATCACTGGCTTTATGACCAAAGAGCTATTCTGAAAAAATAGTGGAGATCATGAAGTTGTCAACCTCTGGACACATGTTTCTGGTGTTTTTGTTAAATATGACACATGTTTCTGGTGTTTTTGTTAAATATGACAACAACAAAAAGTTGTTTGTCATATTTAAAAATCATTTTTTAAAAATGAAGAAATCCCCAATCCTTAAAAACCTAAAATATCTGTAAGAACTCAAAGTAAATCTCAACCCATATGGGTAATTATAATGTATACTTCTATTATTTACAAACTCATATAAATTCTTTATATAGATGCAGTGACTGACTTGAGATATAAATAGAAATCATGTGATATTCAACAATTTTTGTTTTATTTGACACAAATTGGCTTTTGTCTAA
This sequence comes from Pseudorca crassidens, assembly GCF_039906515.1. Classification (NCBI taxonomy): domain Eukaryota; kingdom Metazoa; phylum Chordata; class Mammalia; order Artiodactyla; family Delphinidae; genus Pseudorca; species Pseudorca crassidens. Next base: position 82,297,689 of record NC_090299.1, read on the forward strand.
AAAAATAAGTCACAAATTTTTAATTCTGTTTAGTGTTGATTACTTTCATTCAGGGTTGGTTTGTAGCTCATGTCATAAAATAATCAGCTACCTATTGTACATGACAATTTTAGTTCTTATTAAAGTATTTGTTGTCATTTATAGTTGTTTGGGAGAGAATTTTCTAATTAAAAAAGAAATCAATCCTTTAAGAAAGTGAAATGCATAGAAAAATGGTAATAAATAATTCAATGTAAAGAAACAACTGATGTAACATGGAGGTAGAAAAAGTTAAATTTTGATTTTATGTGGGGAAATTTTATCAGGTAGTTGTTTCTGTGAATTTTTCAGAAGGTTGATTCATAATTTTGACTTGATTTTCATAGTGTCTGTGGTATAATAAAAGCTACTGAATTCAAGAGAGTATCACTCAAGCAGTTAAGTTTTAACCTTTCTATTAGTTATACTCATATTGTTTTACAACTTTGATAAGTTTTTTTAAAGATTTTTTTGATGTGGACCATATTTAAAGTCTTTACTGAATTTGTTACAATATTGCTTCTGTATTATGTTTTGTTATTTTGGCCACAAGGCATGTAGGAACTTAGGTCCCCCACCAGGGATCGAACCCGTGCCACCTGCATTGGAAGGTGAAGTCTTAACCAGTGGACCACAAGGGAAGTCTCACTAAGGCTTTTTAAAAAAATAATCCTTCACTAAACTGGTTTGTATTTAAATTTATCAACAGGACTCTATTAGTGCAGATGCTCTGCCTAAAAGGCAAAGTCCAACAGAACAACAACTTGCCAATATGTCTAAATTGTTAAAAAAAAAAAAAAAAGAAGAAGAGAAAGTTATTCCTTTAATCAAAATACAATTTTAGACCACTGTACCCTATTTGTTTAACAAGTTGACCCTTTGGTCTAATTTATTTTTAGGATTCATTCAATGCTTCTGTTGAGCTGGTCTAGCATTTGAGTTTTAAACATCAATTCTCTACTTTTCAATGCAGAAAATAAATCAATGGTCTCTTCATTAAGTATTAAGAGCATAAAGTACTGACCTATTTATATCAAGTATTATAGAATAAATGTGTACAGTTTCAACACTGGATTAATTTTGCAAACTGTAATTACATTGATTTTTATATTGCAGTTAAAAAGATTAATTTAAGAATTAAAATTGTCTAACCCTTTTAACTGTCAATCTTTTTTTCTGGCTGACAGATTAATCAGTCTGACAGAAGACAATTTACTTATTTTAGAAAATGACTAATTCTCTTTTGGCTTTCACTCAATTCTACTTTTTATTATCTGCCCTAGCCAATTAAAACATAAGATGGTTAAAATGTTTCTGATAACAATGTCAGATTAGATAGACAGATCTTAAAAGTCTTTCTTGTCAATAAAATCATTTACATACATTGGCAGCTATATGGAAGAAACTAAATCAGTGATTGATCTGTCAAATATGAATAATTTCAAAATTTCTTATACCTTTGATACTTTAAAAACATAATAGCCTATTCTTTTCTTCTGGGAGAAGTTTGTTTTACATTAACACACAAACACACACAGAAGAGGAGGGTTGAGCTATCTGAAAAGTCTTAGCTATCTGAAAAGTCTTTTCACAGTATATTTGATCACTTAGAAAACAGTTAAATGTTCTGAAATATTTCATATCTCTTCAAAATACTAGAATGCAATTAGATCTATTTTACATTTGTTTTTTGGAACAAAAACGGCAAGTATTCCAGGTGTCCCTTGACCTGTGGTTGCACAATTCCAATCTCAGTTCCTCTGTCTTTACATCTTCTCTTCTCTGTCTGCATTCTATGTGTCTCTTATAGGAACACTTGTCCTTCAATTTACGGCCCATCAATATACAGAGCAATATATCATCTTGGCATTCTTGGCAAAATACATCTACAAAGACCATTTTTCCATATAAGGTTACATTTATAGGTTTGGGAATATGGTCAAATCCTTAGTGGGGCCACCTAACCGACCACAATACAACCACTGCCCTCCTCAAATTCATATCCCACATACAAAATAAATTTACCCCATCTAACACCCGCAAAGTCTCGACACATTACAATACCAATTCTAAGTCCAAACTCTCATCTAAATAAAATCAGCTTTAAAAGTCCCATATTTCATCATCTAAATCAGGTATGGGTGAGACTCAGAATATGATCTATTCTGGGACTAAATTAATTTCCAGCTATGGACTTTTGAAATTAGGGAAGAAAAATCCTTATCTATTTCTAAAATACACTGGTGGGACAAGCACAGTTAGACATTTCCATTCCAAAAGACAAAAACTGAAAGAAGTAAAGTGGTTGCTGGTCCCAAGAAAATTTGAAATCCACCAGGACAAGATTAGATTTCAACGCCTGAGAATAAATCCTCTGTAACTTGATGTTCTGACTTTCGGGCCTGAAGCAGCTCTGCCTTCTACTCTGCCCACAGCAGCCCCACCCACTCTGTACAGTGTAAGGAGGCTATTGCCTCCACAGTCGGTCTTCCTTTCTTGAAGGGTAGAACATGGTTTCAGCCATGCAGCTCTTTTAATCCTTTCCTGCCTTTAGAATTTTAGAAGTCCGACAGCCTTCTCTTGTTTCGTCCTGACTGTCCCTTTCAGTCCAAGGAGGCAGTGTTTCTTCTAACATAGAATTCTCCAAAACCTTCTGATTCTCCTGTGTCCATGCCATTAGATAAGAAAGACTTCTACATAGTTTTCCTTATTAAACCCATCTCTATTCCTGGCTTCTGTTGAGGTGGTTAAGTAGATCCATGAGTCACACACACGATCACTTCAGCAAAAGCTTTTGTAGCCACTTTTGGCTCTTCTCCAGAGCGTGCTTTTCCAACAGTGTATTTCCTAATTTCAGCATTCCTTGCAGTCTGAATAGGCCAAGAACTTCACAAATAATCAAGTGCTGCTTCCTTTTTGCTTAATAGTTACATATTCAATTTATCTCTTTCCTCTCACATTTTATAATGAGTAGCAAGAAGAAATCAGGTCACACCTCCAATACTTTGCTTGGAAATCTCAACTAAATATACAAATTCATGTCCTACAAGTTCTACTTTCTACACAACCACAGAACAAATTTCTTCCAAGATTTCTGCCACTTATAACAAGGGTGCCTCTTTTCCTCCACTTTCCAGTTACATGTCCCTTATTTCCTTCAGAGTTCTTTTCAGAAATGCCTTTAACATTTATATTTCTACCAACGTTCTGTTCAAAACAATCTAGGCTTTTGCTTCAATGAGCCTCAAAATTATGGCAGCCTCTACTCATCTAATTTCTAATCCACTTCCCATATTTTTAGTTATTTGTCACAGCAGCACCCCATTTCCAGTCACCAAAGAGTGGTGACTGTTTTAGTTTCCTAGGACTTCCTTAAATACCACACACTTGGTAGCTTAAAAATAACAGAAACTCATTCCTTCACACTTCTGGAGGCCAGAAGTCTGAAACTACTATGTCACCAGTTTTGTGCTCCTTCAGGAGACTCTAAGAGAGAATACCTCCTTGCTTCTTCCAGTTTCTGGTGCCTCCAAGCGTTTCTTGTTGCATGACTTTATAATTCCAATTTCTGCCTCCATCTTCATATGGCCTTCTTCTCTTCTTCATGCATATCTCTATTCTGTGTGTCTCTCATAAGGGCATTTATTTTATTTAGGGTTCACTGGAATAATCCAAGGTGATCTCATCTCAAAATTCTTAATTTAATCTTCAAATACTTTTCCCCTCCCAATAGAGTCACATTTATAGGCTCTGGAATGTGAACATATATTTTGGGAAGCTACCATTCAACCCAATACAGGAACAGTAATAGTGTCCTCATTCTACCTCTTATTAGGTATATGGTAGTGAGAAAGTTCCATTACTTCTCCATGCCTCAGTTTTCTCATCTGAACATATGAAAAATACCACATGCCAAAAAAAACAAAAAAACAAAAAAAACACATACCAGACTCACGGGTCATGCTCAAAAGGAAAAAAAGACTGGATTTCCCTTGAGAAGCATGAGAGCATTTTGAAAATATTGTAAACGCCAAATAAATGAAAAACATATTGAATTAATGAAACTAGAACAAACAGACTGAAAAGGGATCAGTGTGACATAAAAATATTCATGTACATGCAAAATGTAAGTCTAATTTTAAAAATTTTGGTTGTTAAGGAAAATAAGTGACTACATAACAGAAATTTAGTAACATAGAAAATAATAACATATATTATAACTAGAAATACAGAGATAAAAGTTTTGAGCTATATGGAGACAAAGGATTACAGAAATGGAGACGGTTTCCCAGTTATTTAATCCAACTAGCCCCATAAAGAGATAAAAGAAGGAATAAGTATAAGAAATGGTTAAAGAAATAATTTTTGAAAGATGAGTTGAAAGATTATGTGAATCTGTAGCTTTAAAAAGACTATTGAGGGACTTCCCTGGTGGTGCAGTGGTTAAGAATCCACTTGCCAATGCAGGGGACATGGGTTCGAGCCCTGGTCCAGGAAGATCTCACATACCACAGAGCAACTAAACCCATGCACCACAACTACTGAGCCTGCACACTACAGCCCACGAACCACAACTACTGAGCCCATGTGCCACAACTACTGAAGCCTGCACACTTAGAGCCCATGCTCCACAAGAGAAGCCACCGCAATGAGAAGCCTGTGCACCGCAACGTAGAGTAGCCCTTGCTCGCCGCAACTAGAGAAAGCCCGAGTGCAACAACAAAGACCCAATGCAGCCAAAAATAAATAAATGAATTAATTAAAATAAATAAATTAAAAGGCTATTGATAGATCAGGTAAAACTTAAAAAGATAACATCTTAGCTACAATATGTTGTTATTGCCTCTTGTTTATTTTGTATTTTTGTTATTGTATATTGCATTGTAGGTGATTCATGTGTTAAAACAGTACATTGGAAAACCAGCTAGAACAAGCAGGTAACATACAAGATGCCAAATAGAAAATTTATTTTAGACCATTTACAATACTAAACTTTAGAAGACACTTCAACAAACTTGAGATTTTGAGATAAAAAGAAAAACAACTGTGACCTGAATAATATACACACAAATAATTGCCTCCAATGTACAAGGGGAAAGTGTGTGTGTGTGTGTGTGTGTGTGCACATACACACATGTCTCTGTGTGTATGTGTGTGTGCTGTATATTTTCAGGAATAGAAGAGTTCAATAAGTATGCATCTATAAAATGTTACTTTAAAAAAAGGCCAGGTAACTTAAGATTAATCAAAGTAAAAGAATTTTATATTCGACATATTGTGGTAATAGGAATAAAACTAGTTTAGCCTAAAATTATGTCTAAATGGCTTAATAAAGCTATAAACAATGTAGCATCATTAATAATATTAGCAATTATTTACAACAAATAATAATACAGTAGCAGTGATAATCTCATTCCAAAATTATATATTAGGCAATGTGAGATTATTAAAAAAATTATATGCTTGGAAAATTTTACCTTCACTAAGAATAATGATACTTTTCATTTTTCCCTCAAAATAAAGATTTTCTTCTAATAAACTACAGTGCCATTATCTCTCTTAAGACAGTTAATATTAACTACTATTAATTTTGCAATGCATTATGCATCTTTAGTATCTTTTATTCTAGGATATTTTTCTCACTCAAACTTTTAACTTTCTTCTTGATTTGACATTATTTTTATTCAAGTCAGATTATTGTAGAAGGTGTCATATTATGAATTTGTTCAGACTGCTCCCCCCAAAAAGAGATCAAAATATAATTGCAATAAATTATGAAAAATATAAAATTCCACTAAGTATAAGAGCTTTCATATCAGACTGTGTCTTGAGTATCCTTTAAGTCATAGAAACTCAAATAGATTCTGGCAAATATTTGCTTGGTAATACATGTTTAATATTTAATACATATTTAATGTTGACTGACATATTTCAAAAACATAATAATAAATCCTAAATCTTGATTAAAATATCTAAGACAGAACTTCATATATATGTCACTTTTTTGTTTCAAATATATAAGTATAATAGGATATAGGCAGACATACAATTAAAATCTGTGGTAGTGACAAACCACTATGTCAGTTAAAAATGTCAAAATCAATACAAACAAAGCATGAATGATATATTCAATGATACTGATTTAAATAAAAAACAGAATAAATTGTAGTACTTTTAAAATAATAATTTTCAAATGGTAAAATCATGAATTTTGGGCAAATATATAAATATAACATGGGTCAATATTTAACTTATTAAATAGGGAACCAATAAGATGATGTGTCTGGTTCAAACACCATCTGAAAAGTTATGATTTTTACAGGCAATTTAACACAGAAATGGTAGGATAAGACTATTGTTTAAAATATAAAGGTGGTTATGTCCAACAGGTCCTAAATATTTGAGGTTATCTGATCCATCAAAAAGAAATTCTTTGCATCTCAACTGGATAAATGTCTACTAATTGACAAGTAAGTTCACTAACCACTAAGACCTTAAAAAATAGAAAACAATGACATGAACTGAATAGAGTCCAAAGAGGCAATATGTGGATGTCCTTTGCTTCTTTAAAGGATGTGGTGCCATCTTTTAAAAAAATATTATTTCCAAAATGTGGATGACTTTTCTGACAAATTGAAATGTGCAAATATCAACTATCAGGGATTACCATAATCATATTATGGTTAAGCTCAACACATTGAGGTTTACGTAAACCTCAGTATTATGTAATTGAGGTTATGTAAACCTCAATGTAACAAAATGCAAATTAACCCTGAAAAAAATTTGTAATTCTCATTAGATGAAAATGCAGATAAGTTAAAAATAAGTTGAAACAGTGATGTGAACAAATAATTTTCAAGAATTTTGAAAAATAAAATTACAAAATAAATTATTAAATTATAACTTGAGTAAAAGAAAAATAAAGCAACAGTTACAAACTGAGATTATTACTGCATAAATTAAGTAATATTAAATAACTATTATTTATATATTAATATATATACTATTATACATTTTGATATTAATTTTAGAAAATTACTGTATAAATTAAGATAAAGGTACCTGCTACGACAGATAACCCTAATTTCCTTTTATAAATTATATGATAAGCTCTTCTGTCTTCCCTCCTGCTGGCCTGCTCATCTTATTACTAAGGATTTTTTTCATTTTTCTGATAATTGAGTATTCTCTATGTCACTATTAAAAACACCTGGGGAATTAGAATTGTATCTCCATAAATTTTCTCAGTAAAGGAATTGCTTCAATAAGATGAAAGAGTGAAATTTAATGTTCAAAACCTAAAACACTGAAAAAGTAAATAAAATACTTTATATTTTATATTAAAATGTGTGAAATAAGCAAGTTACAAATATACAATTTTGTAAGTTATTATGAAAGTATAATATATTTAAAATTAAACAAATAATGTGCAAGCACATAAGTGGATGAGAAAAGTTAAGAATAATATTGTACCTATAGTAAGGCAGGGTTTTTTGCAATGTTTACTCAATTAATTTAAAGGTTATTCAAAGCATGTTCTTAAATTTTGCTTATGTCATATAAATTGTAATGCGATTTTACTTAAAGGCTATAAGTAGATGAATCAAAATGATTTACATCTGTAAATCTCAACATATGAATTTTTTTTTACTAGTTTTTCAACTATTTTTCCTGTTCTTTTATTTCTCTTGATACTCAACATTTAATGGCCTGTTATTGTCATATTACATAGAAAATAAGTTTCTTACTTTTGCTATGCAATTCCGACTTCAGGAAAACTAAATGAATTCTAGAAGACTAAAGTAGAAAATGTGAATATATTACAACTATACCAATTCTTCTGATTATTTTATATGCATATATTTTCAACTTTAATAAAAATAATTTCAATTCATTTATATGTAATTATTGGAATAAATATTAAAGTATATGTGGGTATTGCAAATCATTGTAAAACATTAATTTCTATTTTTAATCAAGTTTTTTGAATAAATGGTTATTAATGATCCCACGTTAATGATGGGACTAACGGAATGAATTACAGAGACCTCTTCCTTCCTGCATAAAATGTATGGAGTAATGCAATATTGGGGAATCACTTAAAAGAATACGAAGGATTACAAAGAAAAGGATTACACCTAAAATCTAATATAAAATTACAAGTTTTCAGCTCACCAGTTCAATTAAGATTTTGCAATACAAAGAACCCAGGTAGTTCTTCATTACTTTGTAAATGTAATAATGTCTTTTTATTTAAACCTCTTTTAACAATGTAAAAATGAGCTTTTCCTAAATAGATGGGTAAATATCATAAGGGAAAAATGTGAATTTTTGTATTAAAGTGTCCTATTTTCTCTTAAAATCTTTAAAGTTATCACTGAAAAAATATTTTATCATATTTAAACAAAAGTACTCTGCAGTGTGAAATATTATTCAATAATTTTCCTAAATTCTAGGTTCTCTGGAAATCATAACCAATGTCTTCAAGTCGTTCTTTTATTTTTAGGATAATTCTTTATATATGGTCCAAGTATTAACTTTTCAAAGTTGAGGACTGAAAATTTAAAATAAGACATTCCTAAAAATCTAATTCACAAAGAAACTCTGGAGATAGGAGATACAAAAATATAAAGAAATGTATTTCTATCTTAGGAGTTTGAAGAATATGAGATACAGTGTTTATGAGCACAGCAAAATCCTAACATGTATGTGTACACATTTTAATTAACTTACTGTGACCCTAGCAATTTATTTTTAATCAAAATTTTATAATAAGCTATACAATCAACATTTTCTTAAAAAAAATAAAAGTTTTTAGTCAATGCATGGACCTACTATCATTCAACCCTTCAATTACTCAGCGATGCAATTATGGAAATAAAAACTAAATAATTTAACATCCTTCACAGAAATTTTTTTAAACTTCACAAATGACTGGTCATTTGGTCAAAAGCTCTTGATTGATTCAAAAACCTTAAAATGCTAACAGAACTCAGATTACCTGACAATGCCATATTTAACTTATGACCTCTGAGTTGAAAGATAATTAACTTAAGAATAAAGACAACAGTATGTTCTTTAAGAGCTATTCAACTGATTCGTTTTTTAGTGTGAATATTCAGTCTTTTTTTAATTGTAATTACACTGTGAAAAATCACCTTGAACTCAGAGTCAAATGATGTGGATTCCCTCATCTGTCACTAACTTTGAGAATTGGGAAAACTGAGTTTACCCTGGAGATTCATGCTTCTCTTTCATAATAAAAAGACAGCCTTGGGCTTCCCTGGTGGCGCAGTGGTTGAGAGTCCACCTGACAATGCAGGGGACACGGGTTCGTGCCCCGGTCTGGGAAGATCCCACATGCCGCGGAGCAGTTGGGCCCGTGAGCCATGGCCGCCGAGCCTGTGCGTCCAGAGCCTGTGCTCCAAAACGGGAGAGACCACAACAGTGAGAGGCCCGCGTACCGGAAAAAAAAAAAAAAAAAAAAAAAAAAGACAGCCTTTAGAAACTACCTTAAGGTTATTGTGCAAAATCAATGTTGTTGTAATTGGTGCTATACAGATTATTTACTGTACTTATTAGATATATTATTTACAGCTCATAGACAGATGACATAATCTCTAAAGCATCCTTATTTTTTTACCCTTGATGATAAAACTAATGTTTTGATTTAACTACCTTTATTATGAGGTCAGTAATATATTTTCTTGAATTGATAAGTATTCAGGCGTCCATATAAATAAGGATGTATGAGTGATTACTTCTAAGGAATTCAAGTAGCCAGATTATCTTTTAGCTCTGTTCTTTTAAGTTTGCTTTGAAATTCTTCATCTTCTTCCTGGCATTAAAGGGGATGCATATTTATGAGGAATTCTGTATATTTTCATTAAAGATCTAGCGTTCTCTTTATTTAATAATATTAAAGGCATTAGATGATTAAAAGAAACTGAAGAAAACAGTAGCACTGATGTGAGTAGAACAAATGTTAACTTAGCTGTGCAAATGGAATATTTCTATGCCAATATTTTTAAATGTTTTTTTTTAATGGTTTGTACTGCTCATTTAAAAGAAAGCTGGTCTTGGTAAAACTATGCCAAGTCATATTTTTTTCAATTAAAGAATAGTGCACATTTTTTAGGTATAAAAAGTCCTTAAGAAATCACTGTTTCACACTCATTTTTTTTTGAGTAGATATATACACATTCTGTAAATATACTCACATGTACATAGATATAAGTGCAACTTGTACATTTCTTGTGGTTATTGTTGATTATGAAGCATGTTCAGTTCATTTTAATCTTGTGAATATTTTATGTGGAGATTTTAATGCTTTCATTGTTACTTTTCTCATTATTTTTTAGCAGCTTCAGTTATCATGGTACAATTATTCAAGTGTCCTAAGCAGTAAGAAGAGCTTTGCTTCAATACCATCATTATATGACATCTAAGATTGATGACACTGCTACAACCAATTCTTTAAATCTGTCACTTTGGGATTCTCAAGATGATTAGGAATTACTCTTCTGTGGCTATTGTTTGCAAAGTGCAGTTAGCCGAAGCATATAGTACACAGTAGAGCAGAGAAGAATGATCAGAAAATGAGAATTCAGACACTATCAAATGTAGAGTCTTCTTGAGTTTAAAAAATGAATTTCGCCCATTTTTTACGAACATAGTTTTAGGAAGCTCATGAAAAATAGCAAACGTACACTTGGTCCAATACTAACATATTTTCTGATAACAAATATAGCTCTTTTCTGAGACTCATAAACCAATTAAACATTTACGAATTGTTTTATACAAAGCTGAGACTTGGTTCTTCTTCAGAGTGACGCCTACCAAACAAGTGGCCAAATCAAGAAGTGGGTATTGGTATCTCAATCAGATCTAAAAAGGAGTATTTGTGTGACCAGGAATTGGTGAGCAAATTAGAGGAGAAATGGATAAAAGTAGACTAAAGGGAAAAGTAGGTTAGCTCTGAGGGATTCCTGGGAATAAATTTAATGTGTTTGTAAAATTGCACATTTTTAATGCTTAATTAGAGAAGAGATGACTAATGTGTCACTACATTACCCATGCATGCTGTGGTAAAATACCAGGAAGCTTAAGAAAATAGATAATAAGGGGATAAATTATTTTTTAGTTATATACTTCATTCATCCCATTATGTCAGAAATATCCTGTAAAGTATAAAATGGTAGAAATGGAAATAATGAATAATGAATCTTGAATATAAAAGCTTTATTTCTGCCCAAAGAATTAGCAACAACACAAAACTACAGGAACTATTACAGAATTATAGCAAGTTCACAAGATACAGGGTATGAAATTATATAAAAATGTTAACTGCTTTTCTATATACCATCAATGGCCAATTGGATTTTTAAATTAAAAATGCAACACCGCTTACGTTAGCACAAAAAAATGAAGTGCTTCAGTATAAATCTAGTGAAACATGTACAAGGTCTACATAAAGAAACCTTGTAAAAAAATTGTGATACAAGAAAGCAAAGACCTAAATAGATGGTGAGATATTCATGTTTGTGGATGGGAGGAATCAATGTTGTTAAGATATCAGTTCTTCCCAACTTGATCTATAGATTCAGCATGATGCCAATCAAAATCCCAGCAATTTTTTTTTTTTTTTTAATATCAACGAGCTGATTCTAAAATTTACATGGAAAAGCAAAAGGTCCAGAATAGCCAACACAGCACTGAAGAAAAACAAATTTGGAGAATGGACACTGACTGACTTCAAGATTTACTTAAATCTACATTGATCAAGACAGTGTACTGGTGAAAAGCATAGTCAAATAGATCAATGGAACATATAGAAAGCTCAGATATAAATCCACAAACATATAGTGAACTCATCTCTGAAAAACGAGCAAAGGCAATTCAGTGGAAAAAGGATAGTCTTTTCAATAAATATGCTGGAATAACTGAAAATTTACAAGTAAAAAGTGAATTTAGGGGCTTCCCTAGTGGCGCAGTGGTTGAGAATGCGCCTGCCAATACAGGGAACACGGGTTCGATCTCTGGTCCGGGAAGATCCCACATGCCGCAGAGCAACTATGTCCGTGAGCCACAACTACTGAGCCTGTGTGCCACAACTACTGAAGCCCGCGAGCCTAGAGCCTGTGCTCCACAAGAGAAGCCACCATAATGAGAAGCCTGCACACCGCAACGAAGAGTAGCCCCCACTCACTGCAACTAGAGAAAGCCGGCACATAGCAACAAAGACCCAATGCAGACAAAAATAAATAAAATAAATAAATTTATATAAAAATTAATATAGACTAATACCTTATGCTCTTCACAAAAAATAACTCAAAATGTATCATGCACCTACATTTAAAATACAAAACTATAAAACTTATAGAAAATAATAAAGGAGAAAATCTAGATGACCTTTTGTTTGGTCATCTTTAGATACAACACCAAAAGCATAATCCATGAAAGAGAGAGATGTTGGACTCCTAATTAAAATTAGAAACTCTACTCTGCAGAAAAACAGTTAAGAGAGAAAAAAAAAAAAGATGAGCCACAGACTGGGAGAAAATATTAGCAAAATACATATTATACAAAAGACTCGTATCCAAAATATACAAATGCTTAAAACTCAACAATTAGAATATAAACAATCCAATTTTTAAAATGAGTAAAAATCTGAACAGACACCTCACCAAAGAAAACAGCCAAGTGTCAAATAAGCTTATGAAAAGATACCCAACATCATGTCATTAGGGAATTGTGAATTAAAACAGCAATGAGGACTTCCCTGGTGGCGCAGTGGTTAAGAATCCACCTGCCAATGCAGGGGACACGGGTTCAAGCCCTGGTCCAGGAAGATCGCACATGCCACGGAGCAACTAAGCCCATACACCACATCTACTGCGACTGCACTCTAGAGCCCCCGAGCCACAACTACTGAGCCTGTGTGTCATAACGACTGAAGCCCGTGAGCCTAGAGCCCACAACAAAGAGAAGCCACCGCAATGAGGAGCCCACGCACAAAATCGAAGAGTGGCCCCCACTCGCCACAACTAGAGAAAGCCTGTGCACAGCAACAAAGACCCAACACAGGCAAAAATAAATAAATAAATATATTTTTTTAAAAAAAACAACAACAATGAGATATCACTACACAGCTATTAGAGTGGCTGAAACCGCAAACTCTGACAATACCAAATGCTGGTAAAGACATGCATTAACAAGAATTCTCATTCATTGCTAGTTGAAATGCAAAATGGTACAGCCACTTTGGAAGACAATTTGACATTTCTGTACAATGTATTTATAGGAAAACAGCATAATGGAGCAATCATGCATCTAGGAACTGACCCAAATGAGTTGAAAACTTACATCCACATATAAATCTGCCTATGTATGTTCATAGAAGCTTTATTCTTAATTGCCAAAACTTGGAATCAATCAAGATAGCCTACAATAGGAATATGGCTAAGTAAAATATGATACATCCATACAATTGAATATTATTCAGAAATTAAAAAGTAATGAGAAAAAAAAAGTAATGAGCTATCAAACCACAAAAGAGACGCGGAGGAACTTTAAATGTGTATTGCTGAGTGAAAGAAGTCAACCTGAAAACGCTATATACTGTATGATTCTAACTATAAAACATTCTGGAGAAGGCAAAACTACGTAAATATGAGTGATTTCCAGGGGTTCAGAGGGAGTGTGAGACAATGTAAAATGTAGCACATAGCAATTTTGGGTTGTGAAATTACTCCATACGATACTTTGATTGTGCATACCTGACTTCATGCATTTTCCTAAATCCTTAGAACCATATAGCACAAACTGCAAACTAATGTAAACTATGCATTTAAATTAATAATAATATATCAATATTGATTAATTAATTGTAACAAATATATCATGTTAATACAAGATGTTAATAATAGGGGCAACTCTGTGCAGAATGATAGGGAGTATATGGGTTCTCTGTCCTTTCTGCACAATTTTTCTGCAAACCTAAAAAGTTCTCTAAATTCTATTACAATGTATTTTTGGACTTTTTAAACACACCCACATATACTTTGCTCTCCCTGTCTTACTGTTTTTAATAAGATTTTTGTAGCAGATTCAAGTTAAGGAGAAAAGGTGCATCTCTATTGGCCTTGACTTCTAAGTCATTTTATTTTTCTATTTGTGTAAACAAGACAGACTAAGAATAATGAATAACTGTGACCTCCAGTAGGCAGTGTTGTTCTTAGCTCTCCCCAGAGCACCAGGGAACAGCTATTTCATAGAGGTACATGGGTAATCAATCAGAGATGCAGTGGCTTTCTGAGAATGTGAGGCACAAATTGTTACATGTGAAGCAGGGTCTTTAAACACTTCCAAAATATTTTATGCTTTGATGTTATCCTATCTCCTACACCTTACTCTGAAATCATATGGGAACAACACATTAAACAAAGCGAACACTGAAACAGTCACTATGTTTACATTAATAACTCTGAAGGGTTAACACAATTTAAATGTTTACAGAGACTGCTTTTGCAGACACCTATTTCTTTTAAAAACTGCTTCATTTCTCTAGTATGGCAATTTGAATTAATAGATTGCTCTGAAATAACTACCTTGCTTTTAACATATATAATGAATGCTTCAGAAATTTATATGCATTAGAGATGATTCATTTTAACTTGGCATCACTTAAAGAGATAAAACAAAAATGATATTTAATACAATTTAAAATGTTATGTGTATGGAGTATAAGAAAATGTATAAAATTTTCTGCAGGTGACAACAAAGATTATACACCATGTGTATATTTTTCCTAATTTGGAAAGCCAAATGTTTTACTTGGAGAATACCAAACAGAAATTATAAAGTAATTAACTGATCTTAATCTTACTTATGTTCTTCCCTGGTTAGTTATCAGCATGAAATAGTCATAGGTGAAATATGGATTAAATTGGTATGAAAATAATCTGTTATACATATTAGGATTCCTTCTTAAATTCCTTATGTGTATCAAATAAGTCTATTTATCTTCACTTTTTTAAAATTCTATTTTATTTTCTCTCAATACTATTCAGAAACCACATTTAAACAATATAGATAATAAATAAATTCTGAGTTTAATGCAATTTATCTATTCTCCATCCACTCATGTTCATTAAATTGAGTGGTTTCATTTACTTTAAAATGGAGGAAATTTTTAGAAATAGGAAGTCTCGTTAGATTTTTCATTTAAGCATATGTTGAAATTCCCTGAAGGGAAGGATATCTAAGCCTCTACATCCTAGCTTCCATGTGCTTCAGAAAAAAGTCCTGCTGGAAGAACATAGGCTGAAGTTGTGATAAAATAATTTTAATAAAATTATAACTTTGCCTCTAAAATATTTCTTTGAAAATAATAAGGAAAAGCCAATAAATTAGAGTCATTTATGCAGAGAATCATGTTTCTATAGAGATAAAAGATAATTTACTGCTGAACATTAACTTTAAAAAAGTAATAACGTAGAAACTCAAGGAAAATAATGTATCCATTTTGGAAATTCTAACATGGAAAAAGTTACTTTCCCATCAAAATTTACTTAAAATTAAGCCTTTAATTTTTAGAAAATAATAGTTGAGGAAAAACATTAGTTATATCTTTAATGAAATATATTAATTCTATGTTTAACAAAGATCCTATCTTGACTTGTATTTGCAAAGAGAAATAGATATGATGAAGGTATTAGGAAAATACATTTTTAATATTTCTATCTGAAATATGGCAGGAAATATTACAGAAGAATATACCTTTGCTTCTCCCTTCCTTTAGGAGTTTTATATCCATTTCATTATTCTCTTTACACACACAAGATTGACCAAAGCCTACATTCTATTTGTTTTCATTTGCATTTAGTTTTCTTCCTTTTTTGAATTTTTAGAAATATCTTTCTGATAAATGTCTTCTCTATGCTTTCGGGTATACTGATTTGATTTTAGTAACTACTTGTTTTTAGAACCATTTAATTTTGGAAGGTTCTGTAAAAACATATTTATGCAACATGGCAATGAGATTTTATTTAATTTCTATTAAGTCCCTTAATTTTATTATATATTTACTCAGACTGAAAGACAGTATTTACAAGACAGTTGGTTCTTTACAACTATAATAAATGTGAATTGGGGTACAATGACTTCATATCTTACTGAAGCCTGAAAAAATATATCTTCACAAATCACAAACCATTTTATTAGATATATAGTTTGTAAAACTGTATGCCTAAGCCAACAGTAGAAATCTTTAAATACTGCCTATCAACTTCAAATGTCAATGAAGATTATTAGTAATAAATATCACAGAGAGCTCTAATTACCTCCTGCTGCTCTGCTGCTTTAGGGGAGATGTCCTATCAATTCAGGTCATGCTGTGTGACATATTCATTAAATATTTTCTGTGCTAATAAGAGTTTGTACAGTATAGCAAACAAAGAAATAATGCTTTATCAAGAAAAACAGCAAAAAACAGAGAACTTACTAAACCAAAGAATTGTTGTCTTAAAAAATGTTGATTTACAACAACCATATTTGCTGGTATACCTCCTTTAATATTCTGTTTGGAAACAAATAAAGAGGAATTCATGTAACACAAAGGTCATTTTATTTGTCCTCCATCCCTTCAGAATAAGATATTACATTTTTGCAGACTTGAAAAGAAAAATCACTTTAACAAAATGAAAATGCACCTCTAATGCCACAGGTTTCTTTTCCATTGTCATCATATGATTGCTTTAAATATTTAGTATATGCAAAATGTTATTTATTCATATGGATATTTTTCACTTTCATGAAGTGAAAAACTCAAATACACCAATTCTTTTAGATATAAGAGTCTATCTGTTTCCCTAAAAGATAAATTGCTAGAAAAACAAACTGCATTTAAATTTTTGACTGCAAATTAGCTTAAGAATTTTTAAATCTCAAGAGTCTACTTCAATGTTTTTTATATTTTAATAAAAGAGAGGACTTCCCTGATCGTTCAGTGGTTAAGAATTCACCTGCCAATGCAGGGACACGGGTTCGAGCCCTGGTCTGGGAAGATCCCACATGCAGTGCGGCAACTAAGCCCACGCACCACAACTACTGAGCCTGCGCTCCAGAGCCTGTGAGCCACAACTACTGAGGCCACGTGCCACAACTACTGAAGCCTGCATGCCTAGAGCCCGTCCTCCGCAACAAGAGAAGCCATCGCAATGAGAAGCCCGCGCACCACAACGAAGAGTAGCCCCCGCTCGCCACAACTAGTGAAAGCCCGCGCAGCAACAAAGACCCAACACAGCCAAAAATAAATAAATTCACAAAAGAAGAGCAAAAGCAAAGTATTCAAAAGTTATGTTTAAAAACCTTTAGAATTATATATTTGTTAGTAATATAATGAAAACAAATATCATGTTTTTTGGCCGCTGGATAAACTTAATCAGCAAACTAGGAAAGCACATCACATTTGGAACACTGGCGTGTTTTAAGCAACTGAATATTCTGCTAATCATTTGGATTTCAGTTGGTTATTTTCTCACTGGTTCCACGTCTGCTATTTCCTTACACTAAGTCCTTCAAAAAACTATGATTTTTTTCATCCCATGACCTACTACTGCAGAATCCACAAACTCTCCAAATTCTCATTAAAAATGGCAACACTGAAAATATTGATGATTTCTACTAATATGGTTTTCTTAATTATCCTCTTTCTCCTGTTACACGTTCTGATCTACTTGTTTACTATATGAAAATATAGTATGTTTGAATAACTCTCTCCCCTGCTAGATTAAAAACAGCATACAGTCTGTATGTGACTTATTACCTGAAGTTAAACAGTGTTCTAAGACACAGTAAATATGAAAATGAACTGAGTCACTATTAAGCAATTTTAACTTTGCATTAGCTTATTTGAATATCTCATCAACCTAGATCTAACTTAAACCTCCAGATCATTTTTTCAAATAAATTATGATAAAACATATTCTTTATTACTAAAATATTTATATAAAATATAAAATATTACTGAAACCACTAGGTGGCGATTTGGGAGTATCTGAGGACCTCCCATTCCTCATGTCTCAGCACAGAAAGAATTCAGCGAGAGGCAATGATAGATAAGAAGTGATAGGATAGAATAGATAGGATGCTTGTGAGGCTTACAAGTGGGTGTGCGAGAGGGTGCCACGCACCGAGAACTTAGTGGGCTACAGTTTTATAATCAAAGGAAAAGTGGGGAGGGGGAAAAGACCACCTTCTTCCTCATTCTTGAGTAGATGTCATGCTTCCATCATCAGTTCCTCCTCCATGTCAGGCAGGGAAGTTTTCTTGTCTCTACATGGTCAAACCAGGACTGTCATGGCACAGTGGAAATGAGCAAAAAGGTTTTAACATTTCTATCTATGCTTATTTGTGCTCAATTCAGCCACTCAAGATATTTTTTTCATTAAACACATTAGCTTTCCAACTAATTTTGAGCCATATGGGATTTTAATCAGTATGCTTTTTCTATCTGAAATAGAGGCATAACTATTGAATGCTTAGCTTGGAGTGAATGTTTTAGATTGCTTTAAGTACCAACACCATAATCTCTTTGTTTAAACATGTTGGTATCCAGGGTTCCTATTTGGGCTTATAACTGACTCTGGGCAACTTATGCTAATAGGGCAACAAAATTATTCTCATAGAGTTCAAGAGCCCTGTGGCTCCCCTAGCCACTAGGCTCTGCTATATAGCTTTTAGGCTGAAAACTCACTCTCTGATCAATCTAATGAACTAGCCTTAAGGCACTCAACACATAACTCCTGGACTTTCCTCCTAACCCCCAATACACACACACACACACACACACACACACACACACACAAACACACACACACACACACACACACAGGTGCCTGTGTATGCACAGCTATCCTTTTGTTTTTCCTCCAATAGTACTGCATTAGCCTTCCACAGTACCAGAAAGCATTTATATTTACCCATCAATTAAATCAGATCCCAAGTCGTTAGCCAGAGAAAATTATCTTCTCTATTCTTTGAAGATGAGGACTATATTTTGGAAAAATGTCATGTGTTCCAGCATAACTATAACAAAAAGGAACTAGAAATACACATCTTTAAAAGTACTACATATAAAATAAATTAGTTATAGAAGCTTTAATGAATTTAATGAAGGTTTAACGGATTATGGGTATTTGGTTGATTTTAATACCATGACTTTTGCATAAGATTTAGATGCAATGTGTAGGCACTGCTAACATGTAAGGAGCTCAACTAAAGCTCACTGTGAATATCAGTATGTAATCTTTGAAAATTTGGGGATAAATAAAAATGAACTGCTTTTGTATGTATATATGAGTGTGCACAAAATGTTTTTGAGAAGAATACACAATGGACATGAAAAGCAGTTACCTCTGGGGACAAATCACTAGTGATCTTTAGGGTAAAGGGAGTCAAGATTTTAACTTTTAATTTTCTATGTGTAGTGGGCTGAATAATGGCCCACCAAAAATAATGGCTCAACTAAAGCTCACTTTTATATTTGAAAATATTTATTCTCCAGTTTATAAAGTCGACTGGAATGAAGGAGACTTTTCCACTATTTTTATTTATCTAAAATGCTATTCACCTCTTAAATGAAAAGAATATGAAGTAAGTTATACTCTACAAAGGAGTTTAAATAATTGCTTAGGATTTTAATTATTAGTTGAAAGTGTAACTGAAGACAAATAATGATAAAAGGCAGTCATTATTTTTAAATGAAAGCTTAATGTTTTATTTTATTAACTGATACTTGAATAGTAATAGTAGTACTATATATACATATATAATACATGTACCATTTATTCAGCCTAATATAAAAAGAGACATTATATTCTAAATTAAGTTATTTAGAATCAGAAGAGTTTTCTCAGGAAATTCATATTTTAAATAAAATCACTATTTTACTGATGTGGGCCCTCTCGTAACATAACCTCTGACCAAGTGATCCATTTTATGCTGAAGGAGGTGGCCTGAATGGCAAATGACCCTAGAATCCACTGTTTTTCTCATATACCACATCACCCAGAAGTACATGACCTGACAGAACACTGGAATGGCCAACAAAAGGCTCAACTCTAACTCCTATAGGCTTGGAGTACAGTTTTGCAAGATGCAGTATATACACTGAGAGAAAGGATGATATACTGTGTGTAAGTAGGACTGAACTTCTCACCATAATTCCCACTGGTCCACTTGCAAAGTTGTGTTTTTCATTTCTACTGGAGGCTATATAAACTAGAGTGCTGTTCAGTAAATATTGACTTTCTCAACACCTCCCCACTCACCCACCATAGGAGAGTATATTCTTCTGCTCTAATGATGTTGGACTTGGCAATGTAATGTGCTTATCTCTTTGGGGCATATCTCTCCAAATTTTGACTTTGGGCTCAGACAAGTGACTAGCTTTGACCAGTGGTACAGTAGCATAGATGACACAAGCAAAAGCTTATTAAGCACAGTAGGGCATTTTAAGGGCATATTTAAGGGCATATTAAGCCCTACTATGTTTCTGCCATTACCATGACAAGAATATGCCCAGGGAGCCTACTAATCCCAGAACAAGAAACACATAGAGCAGCACCAACTCAGCCAACCAGCCGACTCTTAGCTTAAAGCACAGCTTTCCCAATAGGTCTGTGAGTATGATAATAGATGTTTGTTGTTGGAGGTTTAAAATAGATAAATAAAATAACCTCCTCAGGTTATCTATAGACTCTATTCTAGTTGTTGTGACACCAACCTACATTCAAAAATTCATATAATGGATGAAAATTTCTGAAGGGCAAAGTCTATTTCTTGTTTTTTTTCTACTTTATTTTCTATTACACTCTTGGGGATATTAGGAAAAAATGTGTAATTATAGATTTCCTATATTTAGCAAAAATGTGAGAACTCAGCTAAACATATTAAAATACTAAATACAAGAGGAGATATTATGCTGACTTTTTTTCCTGATTTTAAAGTATATTCATTGTTCCTGTAAAACATCAGGCAACTTTAAAAGTGTTACTATAGCTGATCCAATAAATACCAAATATTCACATTAAAGTAAGTACTGAAGAATTCATGAGTGGCTAACAACCTACTGTGAAGTTTATTTTTTGTGTCTTTTTTTTTTTCCTCCAAGGAAGAAAACAGAAATAATCAATTTAATTATGTGTGCTTGTAGTTTTCCCTTTGTTATCTGGGGAAGAACATTGTTATCTGTGACTTATTCAACCTACTACAAAATGTGCAAGCAAATTTCAGACACTATTTTGTAATGTAAAGTAGGGAAGTTTAAGCTGTCACAGCCCATGACAGATATTTAAAACTTCTTTTGCTAGTTCTAACTCTGTTCTAAACATATTCAGAAAGTTGACATTTCTGAACAGACTATTTCTTGATTCTGACTGGCAAGAATATTTACTAGGATAATTTATTCCTTATTAAATAAAAAAATATAGGCTAAAATTGAAATGACTAGAAAAAGTAACTTCTGCAATTAATGTAGCATACTTACATTTAAATGCCAAAATTTTTAAAAAGTGCTACATACTGAATATAATTAGGCTAAACCTAACTCCAAGGCTAATAATGTATAATATCAATCAACCAGTCTTTCTCCCGACCTCCAAGGAATTGATCTATCATTAAACCTAATATATACTATTTCATGTAGAAAAAACATCAATATCATCTATTTCTGTTTCACCTATATGGAAAGGAAAAAAAAACATAACAACTTTGCATATACCGTCAATTAGCCAATAAACTGAATTTAAATTATATGTTGATTAGGAAACTAAATTCCCACAAGGAATGTTTTGTTACAATATCTCCAAAAGTGTCTTCTTATATTAAAATTCTTAAGAAGTGAAATTCTCAGAAATAAAATAGAAAATCCAATGATTTTAACTCAATATTAATTACATAACTCACATTAAAAGTCATGGACTAATTATTTACCCCAGGTATTTTATTGGGAATTACATAAAAGCATGATATATAGTATGTTACCATATATAAAATATATAACATACAGTAATGAAATAAAATACAGTAATAAAAACTTTGCTTTTGAAAAATTTTAATATTAAAATATTTTATCCAAATTCACTTTTTTATTTATCTGTAAAATATAAGTGCAAATTTTCTGTTTGTATTTATTTATGTATCTGACACAATAGTGGTCTAATTCAATACCTTTAAATTTTAGTGGCGATGATTCAATGCCATTCCTACATCTGCCAAGACAAGTTGGTTGTTTCTGGCTCTGAAGGAATAAAAATTTAGGCTAGACTCTTAAAAAGAGTTTTTTTTTTTTTTTATTCCAAAAGAATTGATAATGACCTGTTCTTTTGAGGAAATATATCAGAGAATTAAGAATATGGAAATAATATACAGGAAATAAAGACAGATGCAGAAAAAAAATTGGGAAAATAAACCATTCCAAAAATAGCAAGTATAACAGTCACCTAATATGTTGAAGAGCTTATGAAAGAGATAGTAATCATTCTTTTTTTTTTTTTGATAGTAATAATTCTTAAATGTGATATCAACCAACAGACCAAGCCAGGGGGCAGAGCCTGTGGAGAGGAGAGCACATATGACATCTAAGACAGCAGTTTGAGGGAGAGCTCCAAAGTATACTCAAGTCAAATCAATCCTTCTCCAGAAAGACAGCTCCATAAAAGCAAAAATGTTTACTCTGTTGTTCAGAATCATATTCCCAGTACCTAGAACCCTGTTTGGCATATGGTTAGCACTTGATAAATAGTAAAGTAATGAATGAATGAATGAACAACTTGAATAGAAGCCATTTATAAGTTAGACAAAGAGGCAAAAATAAAAATTTCAAAAGGCAGGAATGGTGTCCCAAACTTGTATGGTTAAAGGGACAAATGTTATAAGAAGTCAAAATGGTATTTTTAAAGTACAGTACACAAATCCCCAAGGAATCCGCAGTATTCCTTGGAGAAACAACTGATTCCAGGCAGGTCTGGTAGAAAAGGCACAAGCTGTGAATGGGATATTGTGCAAACAACAATGTAAATGAAATGATAAATAGATCATTTTAGTAATGTCAAAAATATCAGGGGTCAAATTAAAGAGATTCCAAGCAGCCAATAATGAGACATTTGTGGATGATATCGTAGAACATCTAAAATTGGGTTCAAAATAATCCATTGGATAGGGGTTATTAGTAGATGAAACAATCAATTCTGAATTGATAAGTGGAATCAAGGTGATGATTCCTTGATGGTTCATTATACCAGAGTCTACATTTTTGTAAGTGTGAAAATTTTCCCTTAAAAAAACTGACTGGATACTTGAAGTGCTGTGAATCCTGATACAGAGGTAGCCTTTTGCAAAGATTACATTGTTTTAAAAGAATGGCACTTCTGGGACTTCCCTGGGGGTCCAGTGGTTAGGACTTCGTCTTCCAATGCAGGGGGTGCAGGTTTGATCCCTGGTAGGGGAGCTGAGATCCCACATGCCTCCCGGCCAAAGAGCCAAAACATAAAATGGAAGCAATACTGTAACAAATTCAATACTTAAAAAAAATGGTCCACATCAAAAAAAAAAATCTTAAAAAAAAAATATAAGAACAGCACTTCTTTTTTCATCAGTGTATGCATTCTTAAGTAAATGTTTAAAAAATTTAAAAACATGGAATAAAAAAATCGGTAATAACATACTGTTTTTGTCTTTCTGAAATCCTGATCATTCTTTTAATAAAATGATTTCTCTTTCTTGGACATAAGGAGGCATGCATCTCAAGCTAGGTCAAGCAGACAACACCTCTAGAATGTGTGCCACAATTTTTGACTAAGATTAAGCCTGAAAAACCGATCATGTGATTATAAAGTTACTAGTGGTCATTATGTCCCACAATTCGCAAGATTCTGTCTAAGAAATGAAGAGATGGACTGGCATCAGAAGCCTCCTGAACATTTAGATTCAGCCATACGTAAATACCACTGTGAAGTCCCTTATTTTTTTAAGTTGTTTTAACTTAGAATTCTCTCACTTTCTACCTAAAATATATTAAACAAGATAGGGCCAATATGCCTAAATATAGAATCAGTTGATAATTAAATTATTTTAGATAGTTCTTATAAATCAACTACCAGTAAACTCAGAAATACTGTGCAAGTAAAGACTAAAAAGAGCTCTAAAACACATCAAAGAAGGCAGAAAAATTAAAACAATGATAAGTAAAACTAGAAAGAACACTCTTGACCAGAATAAATATAACTTATTAGCCAGACTAACAAAATCTTTTTCTCAATTCTGTGGGGAGGAGGAGGTGAGAGTTTAATATCAGAATCATAGTTCAAAATCAATGTACTTTAATTTCTTTATAGTCTCAGGGCATATTCAAGTTAAATATAAAAACAATTTATAAGTCATTGTTTTTAATGGACATAGTCACTCTTTTGCTCTTCTTCTTTTTAATGTCCAGTTTAAAAACAAAACAAAAAGAACTTCCAGTTAATTTTATACATAAAACTTCTGGATTTTTAGAATATCATTTCATAAAGAATCAGAATTTTGGTGCTAAAATGAGGTAAACCCATGCAAATATCACACATTAAGGAATGATACCTTAGTTATGCTATGAAATATAGCAAACATAGAGCCCACTACCAGTTATATTAGAAGGCAAGGAATGATCTGTCTGAATAAGTAACATTTCAAAGAATAGATAATTTTACTCAGGTTGCTTTGTGGATGTTTGTTTTATTCCAATAGTATTCAATATTTAATCAGAATAAAAGAAAAATAAATGCTTCTGAAAGAAATATTGTTTCAAGCATAAAGCTGTCAATAGAAATGTATTTCTACTCCAAATAAAAATGTATTTGTATTTTACTTAGTTTTATATTCATGGAAATTCTCATTTCCATTTGTAGAGATAAGCAAACCTAAACTTCAGTCAGTTTTCTGCATTTCCCACCTATTTCAACCAAAGTAAGCTAAGGTGTTTTTATTGTTTCTTCAAAGTTGTTCAAGTTATAAGCAGGTTTTTAAATTTATCTTTCTAACAGTCTCATTTTAATTGATTATTGTGTATGGATACTTCATTTAATATTTAAAGTGAAGCCTCCAGGATTATTTAGGGCCACAGAAGTACACTCCATCAGGAATAAATAGCCCATCGAATGGCCCTAAGCCGGTAAAGGGCTTGGTATACTTTTTGAATAAGAAAAAGGCCAGGGTGACACCGGCTATTAAAGAACAAGTGGTCTCTAGCTGGCCTGGTTGGCAGCCCCAGACCAAACAGAACTCTGTGTGCTAAGGTAGGGAGCTTTGATCTTATTCTGAATGGAAAACCCCTGAACATAAAGTAGGTAGTTGGCTTAGGGTAGGGGAGTGTTTGTTGATGGTGCTGTTGCATAATGTGATTTACATTGTAAAATTATCACTTGGCTATTGAGGGAGAACATACTGGAGTTTAGAATTCCAGTGATTATTCCTTGTATATTTTATCTATAAAAACAAATATCAGAACTTCTTAAAAAATTAAGGTGACTCTCAAGATAAATATAATTACATATACTCCTTTAAAGTAGCATAATTAGATTAGTATTCTGCTATTCAAGTATTCCATGTCCCTGACAAATGCATAGTAAACTATTAAACTTATAGCCTACAGATAAAAACACAACCTTAAAAAAAAAATACTGCCTTTGAATCTCTCCTATTTATTTATGTATTTAGTATTTCGATTATTGTGACGACATATTTCTTGTCACCACGGGGGAGGGGGATTGCTACTGGAATCAAGTGGGTGCCAAATACCATATGATGCATAGGGAACCTGCCCACAACAAAGAATATTCTAGCCCCAAATAGCAACAGCATCGAATCTGAGAAATCCAGGTCTACCAGGACTATGCCAGTAACATAAAATAAACTGGGGCCGGCAACATATAACTTCTCCCGCTAAATATACTATTAAAAAATTGAAGATGCATTCACGACGATAAATGGCAACTGAAGTAACTTCAGCAAAATGGCAGGATAAGAGGTCCTCTGGTCTAGTCCTTCTCACAGAAACACCAATTAAGCAACTATCCATAAAGAATACCTTCGTGAGAATTCTGTCACAGAATTCAGGGGAAAGTTTACAGGTCACCCATGGACTAAATCAAACCAAACAAAAATCTCAGAAAAAATATGCAGTAAAAGGGTAAGAAGAACAGCTGCATTTTATCAGCATCACCCCGCCCCCAAGCTGCCACAGCTAGGCGCTGAGAAAAAGGGGTCAGATTTCCCGCGTGAGGGAAAGAGAGACCAAGGTGGATGTCCAACGTCCTCAGTCAGTTGGGCGCCACCAAAGACGCCCCTTCCGCCTCAACTCACACAGAACACTGGGGGAAACAGGCATGGTTAGACCACTTGGGGACAGCTAAGAATAGGAACACGGTCTTCGACGGCCAGTGCACGCAAATCCCAGCAATGACTCCTCGCCCTCCACCCCTCACAGCAGCCACACATGCCTCCCGGCCCAGACCCACTGAGGAGCTCATCCCGAGCCTCGCCCCACCACAGAGCTACTGAAACGGGCCACACGCAAATGAAGAGCTGACTCCAACCTCTCTCAGGCGCACGGCTCCCGAAGCGGTCCTGTCTGGAGCTTCTCACCACCGCCCAGCCCTGGAGCCTGTTAGGAGCGGGTCCGAGCTGTAAAGGCCTACTAGCGACTGCCAGACCGCAAAGCGCCGCCCACAACTTCCCCATGCGCAATTCTGACTACTGGCCACGCCCAGCCCGGAAGCCCCATCAGGCACCGCCGCATCACGGAGCCCCACAGTGTTCCGGACGGCCTGCTTCCCTTGACGGCGGTGCGCCACCAGTGGCCTGGCCAGTATGCAGAGCCCTGCTAGACAGCTGTGACCAGTACAGGGCAGTGGACCCTGCCCCACCGTGGACCTTGCACACCCCAACAGTGACCCCTGGTAACAAGTCTCTCAAAAGGGCAGAGACGTGTCAGCAGGCCCTGACGAACCTCCCAGTTCTGTCAGGCAGACCCTCCGGAGTGGAACCGAGCAAAGGGCACCACCTCACCATGGACGCTGCAAACTGATCTGCCCAGAATTATGGCCTGGCCTGAAGGCGGTCCACACCATCAAGAGCTTACCGGGTGAAATTTGGAACTGGTACCTGAACATGGAGGGCAGGGAGCGACGGAGAAAAGAGGCCGACCACTCCAGATTGGTAGGTGGCAATTTTAATGAGCAAGGAACTTAAATACAAGGCTTCTCTCGGATGGTGGCAAGACAAGTAGCTCTGCACACCAGTCCGCCAGAATTTTGAAAGTCTGCATAGAGGTCTTAACCGGGTTCACTCACGTATATGGTTCAGAGGCAAGCAGCATGCACATTCCACGGACAGGAGAGGGGGTGGTGAGCCTCCAATTGCCCGGGTCTAGCTCATGAGTCAACTTTCGGTCAGGTCCTGTCGATGACTTACCTCAGCACTCCACCCCTCGTCAGGACCAGCTCTTGCAATCTTATATGCTCCCTCTTGCGCAGTAGGCCCTGGGTCCTCAGCAAGGGTTTCACTAGCGTGAAGGTGGTTTGTTTGGCTGCTGTCTGGCTGCAGCGGGGGCAGATACCACATAGACAGCAAAGTATAGGCACGAACAAGAGAAAAGGCAGATTAAGATAATGATTCACAAAATAAGTAACATTTTTTCCCCCAGGAGACCTATGATCCAAACCCCTGATCTGTTAATCACCCTAGGCTGGGAGTCATATCACTCAGGGCTTCACTTTTGTGTCCTCATGTGATTTAATAAAGGTGATACATTAGCAGACTCATCAGGTATGAACACACACACTGTGTTTGAATAACTGCACAAGTGCCTCCTTGCAAAGCAGTGATAATGTCCACAGCCATCCTATTTTAGAGGACAGCTTTTATTATTAGAGACATTTCAGTGTTCGGTAAGGATAGACTTTGTTGGCTATCACTTAAGGCTTGCTGGGCTAATGTAGTAAGGGCTTCTATGTGTTCTATAAAGTCCTCCAGGCCAATGAAGGGAACAAAGATAGTGGTCAAATGACTGTTTCAGGGAAAACAGATCGTGTCCATCTGCCATTGAGGAGAGGGAGGTTGGCAATTGTTACCATGGGGGAGGAATTCTCCTCTGTGCTTAAGGAAAAGCCAGGGTGCAGAAACACCTAGGTGGAAGCCAAGGCCACAGTTTTGTGTCACACAATCACTGGTTACCATTCAGGGCTGCCCAGTAAATACCTGGGCAGCATGACCAGTCAGTGCCAAACCAGTCACTATCCTTTAATATGACAGAATGACTGTACATTTCTGGTCATATTCATCTCATATCCTTGATCTAATTTGGTGAGTTCCGTTTAGAGTCATTTTTTTGTTCCCACAATAGGGATGCATGAGTGCTTAGATGTCTATAACCCAGGATAAGGCACATGAACTTAGCCCAAACCTGCAGATGGCTCTGATGGTGGTATTTTTAGGTTTCTTCAGGTTAGCAGTTTGATGGGCTGCCTGTGTAGTCTGATTGACAGATAAAGAATAGCCATGGCCACAGTGTGTGCCACAGGCCAGGTTTCTGAATCAACGTTGGTGATTGAATTAGGAGTACTAGTCGTAGCTGTTCTTCCTTAATGTACTGTTTTATGGCCTTCTAATTCCCTCCCTGGAGTGGTGATACCCACTGCGGCAATCCTGACAAGCTAGGGAGGGGCAGCTGCCCACATACCCAGCGGGTGGATTGATTTATTTGCTGAGCATACAAGTGGGCCCACTGTAGACAGGTTTTTTCATTGGATGCCCATCTCCTAACCGGACACCACAGAAGCAGTAGAAGTCTAAGATCAAAAAGACAGATATGTAGTAGGAACTTGTATGATAAGTTCTTCTCCTTCTGTAAGAAATACACTTGTGACCTGATCCTTAAATGTTAATGTGGCTGCAGCTTTAGGAATTAGACCTAGTTGTGCATACCATATGTGTTGGCTAGGGGAGGCAGTACTGTTGGACATGAGGAGATGAACTGGTGGCAGGATATGCCAGACCAGGACCCCCACCTTCTCCCCACTTTCAGTGGAGATTATAAGTGGTTCCCCCTCATCCAGGGGTAGGGAATAACTCACTCCTCCCAGTGGAATGTACTATTGCAAATTCCAGTAGTTGAAGACTTTCCCAGGTGTAATGGGATTTGGCATTCTCAGCAGCATAACACATTGATGCACGGTGAGAGGGCAGTGGTTGTTTCCTGTGACTTGGTGTTGGGTGTCTCAGCAGTGGTTGCAGTCTGGCATATGGGGCAACAGGCCCTACGTGCTGATCATTTAAATGTATTAAAACTTGGTATAGTAAATTAGTCCACCCAGCCAAGGTGGTTTAACCAGTTTAGTTATATAATATGCTGCTTTAATATTCCATAGACCACTAACCCTGTGGCTTGCAGGTATATAGGAGAGATGGAACCTTCATTCAATGTCATGTTTTCTGACCAGTCTTGCACATCATGACCTTTGAAATATGACCCCTGATCACTGCTATTTGATGAGGGTATTCATACATGATTCAGCTTCTTTAATCCCCTAATGGTGGCAGCTTGGTTTGCAAGGCAACTGGGAATGCTTGGGTTAGGCCAGATACACTATCCATACAAACCAGGGCATATTTGGAGCCCTCACTCAGAGGTCAATATAATCAATTTGCCAATCTCTCACTGGTTGGGAACTTCATTGGAATACCCCACATTCCTTTGCAAGTTGCCTTGGGCATTGTTTAAAATACAGAGGACATGCTGTTACTGCATTAACCAAGTTGTATTTTCAAGGGCAATCTGGCATCCTTGGCAATATGCCATCCCATCTGGACATTATGGTGGCCTCTCTTTATGGATCCATTCTGCTGTATCTACTGAAGGGTCTGTTGCTAGGGCTTGTTACCTGAGCTAAGGCATCAGCTTCCTGATTGCTGGCAGATGTCAGCTCCTTATGAGCCCATATGTGGAAGACAGTAAGGACTGCTGCAGGCTCTTTCAAGCAGACCCAAATGTCTGTCCATATATCCTGACTTCACAAGGATTTATTCATAATCATCCACCCCCTGGCTTCCCATTGTCCAAGCCAGGGATCCCCAACCCCCAGGCCACGGACCCATAGCTGTCCGCAGCCTGTTAGGAACAGGGCCTCACAGCAGGAGGTGAGCAGTGGGCAAGCAAGTGAAGCTTCACCTGCCGCTCCCCATCGCTCCCATTACTGCCTGAACCATCCCCCGCCCCCATCCTTGGAAAAATTGTCTTCCACGAAACCGATCCCTGGTGCCAAAAAGGCTGGGGACCGCTGGTCCAAGCCATAGAATTTATTCCTTTAGAGCAGCCCAGCTGTCAGTGCAAAGGGAGTGATTATGGCCAGGGTTTATAAGTGTTCACCAGCCTAACCACTCTGAGTTGAGCCCACCAGCTGCTGAGCCTTGTTCCTGTTCCCAATCCCTATGGTGTCAGTGTTAGGCTGAATAGCTACGACAGTCCATGTGAATAGAATGCCAAACTAGATATAGCAGTATACCAGGTATCAAAAGGAATTTTCCCCAGTCCCCTTCTGCAGGCCACAGGGGCCACCACAAAATAGGGTTAGGGGTATTTGTAAGATCTACATATTCTACAGGGCCTAGTAGCACCTGCAATTCTAGAGACAGCGGACAGCATGCTCCTTTGCTGCAAATAGGCTGCCACTTAGTCAAAGTGGGAGTTTGAGCCATGGCTGCCCCTTGACAGGAAGGGAAGTTCTTATCATGACATGGTCTTCCTTTGTGAGAGGCTCTTCCTGGAGGAGCACTGTGTGCATTGCCAGGAGCTGTTTCTCTAAGGGGTATATCAGGTTTCTGCTCCCTTCCAGAGCTGGGACCAAAATCCTAGGAGTACTTTCTTGTGTTGTCTCTGCCACAGTTCCCAACTCATAGCTTCCAGAGTCACAGATACATCTGTGTCAAATGGTAGCCCTGTTTGGGAGATGCCCAGGGCTTTAATCTGCTTCGGTAGTATTTTTGACTTCTTAAAGGCAACTTGCTGCTCTGATCTCCAGTCCCACACTTCACAAGGCAGTATAAGGGATGGAGGCACTGTGCCAGGTGGGGAATAATAGTCTTCCAAAACCCCTAAATCACTACAGCGGCTTGAATCTCTTTCACATTCTTAGGGTTTGGATAGGCTTTCACTTTATCAGTCACAGCTTCTGGGACAGTGCACATCTTACTTGACCAAACAGCTCCCCAAAACTTTATGGCAGTGCCTGGATACTGAGGGGGCCAGAAAACTTCTGAGGGTTACCATGAACTAGAGTAAATTCGGCTCCAGTATCAACCAAAGCCATCTTCTTGTTTATTTCTGGAGAACCAGTGAATACAGAGCTCAACTTGGGGCCTCTGATCACCTCCAGTGGCCCTCACCTGCAGGCAATCTTGGCTTTTATCTTTTACCTGGGGCATGGGAGGTACCCACCCTGAATACGACTGTATTTGAAGTCTCTGCTGGAATGGTAGGGGCGTCAGGATGGTAGGGTGAAGTGGGGCAGCTCTGAAGTATTCTTCAGATTTTAGAGATAACAAAAATGTATTTGTGATGTCTTAATTTTTAAATGTCACCATCAAAACCACACTTTTTAAAAAACATGATATAGGATGGCAAAGTATGGTACAAGTAAATTATGTATAGGCTTAATTCAGCAGAACTTAGTAATGTGGAGGTCTTTGGTGACTACCAAAAACAGTTTCAGTGTTGCATTGGGACTAAGACCTGCTTGAAGTTGTTTGGGAGTCATAGGGAGGTGAGAATGCAGATTAACTTACTATAGATACCCTTTTTGAAAAATTTTGATGTGGAGAGGAAATGAATAATGAATTCATAGCTGAAAAAGCGTATGGATTCAAATTTGGAATAAATAAATAAATATATTTGAGATGAAATTTGAGATCCTATTTGTATGCTTATAAGAATGATTTAGTAGAGATATAGATACAGAAGTTGATAATGTATCAGACAAAAGCACTAATTGCAATAATGAGATCTTAAAAAGAGAAATATAGAATCCAGAGCAAAAATGAGGCATTGATCTAGAGAGAAATTTAAAATTCACACTAATAGTTAAGAAAATAGATAGCAGGTACAGGAAAGATCATATATTTGGAGGTGAGATGAAAATATGCCTGTTTGTTTTTAGGTCAGAGTAGCATGTATTGGCTACATATTACTTAAATATATATACCAGTTGTCCAAATATTCTGATAATTACACTAGATGCTTGAAGAAATAAATATTCTGTGTACACTGAATTACTCTGTATTATATAGACATTACTGCCACTATCAGTGTGATGTGTATAAGTTGTTTTTAATATTTAAAGTACATGTCATAGTTTCATGGACAAGTTTATCAATACTTATGGTATCCAGTATCATCCACAACAATTCCAGTCATCATTTATTTTACATGTGTAACTATATTTTGCTGTGGATGACTGCAAAATTGTTCACATACAGAAGAATCTCCCTAAGGATATAAGTACATAATATAAGAGATGATAGATAGATAGATAGGGGTGATATAGATATATTTACATATTTATATATAAATGTAATAATGTTATAAATCAATCATTTGAAAAAGCAACTAGAGAAAGAAAAAATTAAGTAAACTTGAAATGAATAGATATGTAGTGTTGGGTTATAAATAATGTTGTAGACAACAGCATACGATTTAATTTTTGAATCATTATTTCAACAAAAATACCCCTTGAATTTCTTGCTATTTTCCTTAGCAGTTGATTTTGCACAGCTACATGCCATTAATACTTTAATCTGCTAATCAACCAAAATGATAACTTGAACCAGAAAAACTTGCTTCCAATTATCAGCAATAATAGAATTGTTATCAATTCTGATATGTGACAATTTCATAGCTACAGCTATTTCTAAGACCTATAAAACCATTTAACTTCCAATATAAGAATTTTCCAAACTGTGTTTGCAGTCATACTCATATCCATCAAAATGTTAATAGTTCTTTTTCAGAATGCTTCTATTGCCTAATAAAATTCAGTAGTAAATATTTTTACCTTTCCAAACATTGTCAGTTCAAATTAGTGTATTAAAAATATGATAAACCCTGCAGTAAATAAAAGTTACTGTTTACTATATTGTATTAAAATGTGTTTGGTGACAGCAGCCTTATTTATCCTCAAAGGTAACCTACCTTCTCAATATTCCTTGAGAAATGAGACATTACTCTTTAGGCATCAGGATAGAAAATGCTATTTTAGGATATTCACTATGCCTTCATTTTTAAGGGGAAGAAAAACGGATTTTATAAATATACCTATTAAAAAAGAGCAAAGTTGTGTTTGTGTGTGTTTATGTCTGTATTTATTTTAATGATGTTCTCCTCTTCCCTGGGGAGCCAACATCATAATAAGGATAAGGGTTTTTACTAAAAAACATGTGACATAACCCTTAATGTGAAATAACTTATTTTTTAAATCAATTCCACCACTCTACCATAAGTTACTTTCTCCCTAGTCTCCCAGGATCAGAAGCTTTTCTTCCCTCCCTATTCTGCAATTGGATTTGATAAAGAACAAGCAGAATTTTGACAAACTCCAATAGCCAGGACATAGAGGAGTAAGGAAAGTCAAGTAGAAGGGAAAATTTTAAAAGGATTTTGTTTTCTAGACATTATTCATTTAACTTGATTGAAAATTAAATAAGAAAGTCAGTAACAACAACCACATAAAAAGAGATCTTATGATCACCTAGTTGGTTGTACAGTGATTGTACACAATCATAACTTAGGCAAGCATTTTGTAACATAAAGGCCCCATCGAGTGGTAAGCTGGACTGGCTCATACCAGCTCCCATCATGTGCCTCTCTTCCCAACTTCATGTTCAGTGACATCACATGCGTAGCTTGAAATTAGCAACAGATGTAAGCAAAGGCTACAAATCAGAACTTTTTAAATCCACATCATTGGTTTTACTGGTAATAGAGGAATATTTTAATTGCTCTTAAACGGTGGTTCTGAAAGTAAAGTCCCTAGGATAACAGTATAAGTTTCGGTGAGAAGTTGTTAAATATGCATATTCTTGGATTCCGTCCCATATCTACTGACTCTGAATATCTGGAAACGGTCCAACTATCTGTGTTTTTCTTTTCTTAAATTAAGGTGTAGTTGATTTACAACATTATATAAGTTTAGTTGTATAAGAGAATAATTCACAATTTTTAAAGGTTAAACTCCATTTATAATTATAAAATATTGGCTATATTCCATGTGCTGTACCGTATATCCTTGTAACTTACTTATTTTGTAGTAATTTGTACCTCTTAAGCCCCCAACCCTATTCTGTCCCTGCCCCCTTTCTTCTCCCTAGTGGTAACCAATAGTTTGTTGTCTATATTTGTGAGTCTGTTTCTTTTTCATTGTATTCACTAGTTTGTTTTATTTTTTAGATTCCACATAAAAATGGTATCATAAAGTATTTGTCTTTCACTTTCTGAGTTATTTCACTAAGCAAAATAGTGTCCAAGTCTGTCCTTGTTGCAGATGCTAAAATGTCATTCTTTTTTTTTATAACTGAGTAGTATTCCATTGTATATATTTACCACATCTTCTTTAACCTTCATCTATTGATAGACACCTAGGTTGCTTTCATATCTTGGCTATTGCAAATAGTGCTGCAATAAACATTGGGGTGCATGTATCTTTTTGAATTAATGGTTTTTGTTTTCTTCAGATATATACCCAAGAGTAGAATTGCTGAATCATAAGGTAGTTCTATTTTTACTTTTTTGAGGAACCTCCATACTGCTTTCCACAGTGGTTGCACTAACTTACATTTCCACCAACAATGTACAGTGGTTCCCTTTTATCCACATTCTTGCCAACATTTATTATTTGTGGTCTTTTTGATGATAACCATTCTGACAGGTGTGAGGTGATACCTCATTGTGGTTTTGATTTACATTTGTCTGATGATTAACCACATTGAGCATCTTTTCACATGTCTATTGGCCATCTAAATGTCTTTTTCGGAAAATTGTATATTTAGGTCTTCTGCCCATTTTTAATCAGGTTGTTTGTTTTTCTGATCTTGATTTGTAGGGGCTGTTTATATAATTTGGATATTAACCCCATAGTGGTCATATAATTTGCAAATATATTCTCCCATTCAATAAGTGTCTTTTCGTTTTGTCCATGGTTTCCTTTGCTGGCCAAAAGCTTTTAAGCTCAGTTAGGTCCCATTGGTTTATCTTTGCTTTTGTTTCCCTTGCCTTACAAGGTGGATCCAAAAAAAATTACTATGATTATGTCAAAGAGTATTCTGCTTGTGTTTTCTTCTAGGAGTATTACAGTTCCTGGTTTTACATTTAGGTCTTTAAAATCCATTTTGAGTTTATTTTTGTATATGTGTGAGAAAATGTTCTAATTTTATTCTTTTACATGTAGCTGTACAGTTTTCCCACCTCTACTATTGAAGAGTCTGCTTTTCTCCATTGTATATTCTAGATTAATTGACCATAAGTGTGTGGGTTTACTTCTGGGCTCCTGTTCTACTCCATTGATCAATGTGTCTGTTTTTGTACTGATTTGATTACTGTAGCTTTGTGATATAGTTTGAAGGCAGAGAGTGTGATTCCTCCAGCTCTATTCTTCTTTCTCAAGATTGTTTTGGCTATTCAGGGTCTTTTGTGTTTCCATACAAATTTTAAAATTATTTTTTCTAGTTCTGTAAAAAATGCCATTTTGATAGGGATTGCAATGAATCAGTAGATTGCCTTGGGTAGTGTGGTCATTTTAACAATATTAATTCTTCCAATTCAGGAACACTGTGTCATTTTCAGTTTCTTTCATCAGTGTCTTATGGTTTTCTGAGTACAAATATTTTACTTCCTTATGCAGGTTTATTCTTAGTTATTTTATTATTTTTGATGCAATTGTAAATGGGATTGTTTCCTTAATTTATCTTTCTGATAGGTCATTTTTAGTGTGTAGATATGCAACATATTTCTGTGTATTAATTTTGTATCCTGAAACTTTATCAAATTCATTGATGAGTTCTAGTAGTTTTTTGGTGGTGTCTTTAGGATTTTCTATGTATAGTGTCATGCCCTCTGCAAACAGTGACAGTTTTACTTTTTCCTTTCCAGTTTGAACTCCTTTTATTTCTTTTTCTTATCTGATTGCTGTGGCTAAGCCTCCAAATAAAGTGGCAAGAGTGGCCATCCTTTTCTTGTCCCTGATTTTAGAGGAAATGTTTTCACCCTTTCACCATTAAGTATTATTTTATTTATGGGCTTAATATATATGGCCTTTATTATGTTGAGGTAGGTTCCTTCTGTACCCACTGTCGGGAGTTTTTGTCATAAATGGATGTTGAATTTTGGCAAAAGGTTTTCTGCATATATTGAGATG
The DNA here is from genome assembly GCF_039906515.1 of Pseudorca crassidens. Taxonomy (NCBI): domain Eukaryota; kingdom Metazoa; phylum Chordata; class Mammalia; order Artiodactyla; family Delphinidae; genus Pseudorca; species Pseudorca crassidens. The sequence goes on from NC_090299.1 coordinate 82,334,204, forward strand.
ATAATATGGTTTTTATTCTTCAATTTGTTAATGTGGTGTATCATGTTGGTTGATTTGTGGGTACTGAAAAATTCTTGCATCCCTGGAATAAATCCCACTTGATCGAGGTATATGATCTTTTTAATGTATTGTTGGATTCAATTTGCTAATATTTTGTTGAGAATTTGTTTCATTTGTTTATCAGTGATTTTAGCCTGTAATTTTTTGGGGGTGTGTGATATCTTTGTCTGGTTTTGGTATCAGTGTGATCCTGACCTTAAAAATGAGTTTGGAAGTATTCCTTTCTTTGCAATGTTTTGGAATAGTTTGAGAAGCGTAGGTGTTAACTCTTCCCTAACTGTTGGTAAAATTCATCTTTGAAGACATCTGGTCCTGGACTTGTGTTTGTTGGGAGTCTTTTTTTATTACTCATTTAGTTTCAATACCAGTAATTGGTCTGTTCATATTTTCTATTTCTAGAAATGGAATAAATTCAATTTCTAACATGTATAATTCATTTCCTTGTATTTTTAGTCATATTTAAAAGTTTGGACCCAATCAGTCTTCCCAAAAGATAAAAACTAAGGAACCTCATATTCTCATTTTATACCAAATCATTTATAATTTATAATGTTATCTTTTTATATTGTAATTCTGATTTGCTGAATTGTATTGTATGAAAAATATATATTGAAACTGTTTTACTGTTTATCCTGAAAGATGTTTCTAAAATGAAATATGCTATTCTACCTCCTATGAAAACTTGATGTCCCCAGTTAGATATGATCTCTTTCTAACCCACTAGTTGTTATTACAGCATGTAAATGCACACTGCTTCAGATTGGATCCTGGTTACGCCACTAACCAAAACTGGTCTCTATGCCTCAATTTTGCTTCTTTTGAAATGGACATAATCATAATACTTACTTCATAATAGTGTTGTGAGGATTGATATAAAATGTTTAGGCTAATGTCTGAAACATAGTAAACAATAAAAAATATATATTAATTTAAATAGTATCTATCTACTTTCAACTTTAAAATGTAATTCACCATATTAAACAACTTAAAAGAGAAATCATAGAATCTAAGTAGAGACAGAAAAACATTTGATAAAATCTAATATCAGCTTCTAATTTAAAAAATAATCTCAGCAAACACAATAGAAAGGAACTTAAACCTAATCAAGGGCTTCTATGAAAATCCAAACAATGATATCATGTTTAATAATGAAAGACAATGTTTTCCCCTAACATGAGGAAAAAGACAAGGATGTTTGCTCCACTCAATTATATTAGCCATTATACTAAAGGTTCTAGCTAGTACAATTAGTAACGAAACCAAAAAAATGACATTCAAATTGTAACAAAACTAAAACTGTGTTTTTTCTTATACAATATGATCATATGTGTAGAATATCTAGAGATATACACAAAAGTTACTAGAATTAATAATTGTCATTATAGAGGGTAAAAATCCAAAATCAACTCACAGAATCAATTTTATATCCATATACTAGCAATTAACAAACAGAATCACAATTAGAAACAATTAATTTCATAAAAATATTATGAAATAGAGTGAAATCTGTGAAAAGATGTGAAGGACATGTACAAAAAAGCTATAAAATATCTCTGAAAAAAAATATCTCTAATTAAATGGGAAGCAATACCTTGTTAATGTGTTGGAGAACTAAATATTATTAACATGTCAGTTATCCCAAAATTGATCTATAGATGTAACACAGTCCAACACAAAATCTCAGGACTGTTAAAATTGCAATTTTAAGCTAAATTTCAATCATATGTAAATGCAAATGACTTATATAGCCAAAGCAAATTTGAAAATGGTGAACAATATTGGAAGGCAGACCATACCATATTGTGAGATTTACTGTAAAGTGACAGTATTAAAGAGAGTATAATATTGACATCAATTGATGAATGGAAGAGTGAGTCCAGAAATAGACCTACACATAGAGGGACACCTGATATTTCATAAAGATACAAAGGCAATTCAGTGGAGAAAAACAGTTTGTTTCAAAAAATAATGCCAAAACAATTGGATATACACATGCAAATAAAGCAACTTTAATCCATACTTCACAATATATTTAAAAAGCTAACTCAAAATGGATCAAAGATAGAATTGTAAAATCTAAAACTGTCAAGTTTCTGGAAGAAAATATATAAGATAAATTTATATTAACTTGGGTTAGGCAAAGATTCTTCATTTGATACCAAAAACCGTGATTCATAAAAGAGCAAATTGATAAGTTGGACTTCATTAAAATTAAAACCTCAGGTCTTCAGAAGACACTGTTAAAGATTAAATAGGCAATTCACATGAAAAAGAAATGAAGGAAACAATAGCAAAAATTAATAAAACTAAAATCTTGTTCTTTGAGAAGATAAAAAAAATGATAAACAATTACCCAGACTCATCAAGAACGAAAGGGAAAGGACTCAAATCAACAGAATTAGAAATGAAAAAGCAGAATTAACTGACACTGCAGAAATACAAAGGATCATGAGAGATTACTGCAAGCAACTATATGCCAATGAAATGGACAACCTGGAAGAAATGGACAAATTCTTAGAAAACCACAACTTTCCGAGACCGAACCAGGAAGAAATAGAAAATATAAACAAACCAATCACAAGCACTGAAATTGAAATTAAAAATCTTCAAACAAACGAAAGTCCAGGACCAGATGGCTTCACAGGGAAATTCTATCAAACATTTAGAGAAGAGCTGACACCTATCCTTCTCAAATTCTTCCAAAATATAGCAGAGGGAGGAACACTCCCAAACTCATTCTGCGAGGCCACCATCACCCTGACACTAAAAGCAGACAAAGATGTCACAAAGAAAGAAAACTACAGGCCAATATCACTGATGAACATACGTGCAAAAATCCTCAACAAAATACTAGCAAACAGAATTCAACAGCACATTAAAAGGATAAAACACGATGATCCAGTGGGGTTTATCCCGGGAATGCAAAGATTCTTCAATATACACATGTCAATCAATGTGATACACCATATTAACAACCTGAAGGATAAAAGCCATATGATAATCTGAATAGATTCCAAAAAAGCTTTCGGCAAAATACAGCACCCATTTATGATAAAAACCCTCCAAAAAGTAGGCATAGAGGGAAATCACCTCAACATAATAAAGGCCATATATGGCAAACCCACAGCCAACATCGTTCTCAATGGTGAAAACCTGAAACCATGTCCACTAAGATCAAGAACAATACAAGGTTGCCCACTATCACCACTATTAATCTACATAGTTTTGAAGTTTTAGCCACAGCAATCAGAGAAGAAAAACAAATAAGAGGAATCCAAATCGGAAAAGAAAAGTAAAACTGTCACTGGTTGCAGGTGACATGATACTATACATAGAGAATCCTGAAGATGCTACCAGAAAACTACTAGAGCTAATCAATGAATTTCATAAAGTAGCAGGATATAAAATTAATGCACAGAAATCTCTTGCATTCTTATACATTAATGATGAAAAATCTGAAAGAGAAATTAAGGAAACACTCCCATTTACCATTGCAACAAAAAGAATAATATACCTAGGGATAAACCTATTTAAGGAGACAAAAGACCTGTATGCAGAAAACTATAAGGCACTGATGAAAGAAATTAGAGACGATAAAAATAGATGGAGAGATATACCACGTTCTTTGATTGGAAGAATCAACACTGTGAAAATGACTATACTACCCAAAACAATCTACAGATTCAATTCAATCCCTGTCCAACTACCAATGGCATTTTTCACAGGACTAGAACAAAAAATTTCATAATTTGTGTGGAAACGCAAAAGACTCCAAATAGCCAAAGCAATCTTGAGAAAGAAAAATGGAGCTGGAGAAATCAGGCTCCCTGACTTCAGACTATACTACAAGCTACAGTAATGAAGACAGTATGGTACTGGCACAAAAACAGAAATATATATCAATGGAACAGAATAGAAAACCCAGAGATAAACCCATGCACATATGATCACTTTTTCTTTGATAAAAGAGGCAAAGAATATGCAATGGAGAAAAGACAGGCTCTCCAATAAATTGGTGCTGGGAAAACAGGACAGCTACATGCAAAAGAATGAAATTAGAACACTCCCTAACACCGTACACAAAAATAAACTCAAAATGGACTAAAGACTTAAATGTATGGCCAGACACTATAAAACTCTTAGAGGAAAACATAGAACACTCTATGACATAAATCACAGCAAGATCCTTTTTGACCCACCTCCTAGAGAAATGGAAATAAAAACAAAAATAAACAAATGGGACCTAATGAAACTTAGAATCTTTTGCACAGCAAAGGAAACCATAAACAAGACCAAAAGACAACCCTCAGAATGGGAGAAAATATTTTCAAATGAAGCAACTGACAAAGGATTAATCTCCAAAATATACAAGTAGCCCATGCAGCTCAATATCAAAAAAACAAACAACCCAATCCAAAACTGGGCAGAAGACCTAAGTAGACATTTCTCCAAAGAAGATATACACATTGCCAACAAACACATGAAAGGATGCTCAACATCACTAATCATTAAATCAAAAGTACAATGAGGTATCACCTCACACCAATAAGAATGGCCATCATCAAAAAATCTAAAAACAATAAATGCTGGAGGGGGTGTGGAGAAAAGGGAATCCTCTTGCACTGTTGGTGGGAATGTAAATTGGTACAGCCACTGTGGAGAACAGTACAGAGGTTCATTAAAAAACTAAAAATAGAACTACCATATGTCCCAGCAATCCCACTACCGGGCATATACCCTGAGAATACCATAATTCAAAAAGAGTCATGTACCACAATGTTCATTGCAGCACTATTTACAATGGCCAGGACAAGGAAGAAAACTAAGTGTCCATCAACAGATAAATGGATAAAGATGTGACACATATATACAATGGAATATTACTCAGCCATAAACAGAAACGAAATTGAGTTATTTTAAGTGAGGTGGATCAACTAGAGTCTGTCATACAGAGTAAAGTAAGTCAGAAAGAGAAAAACAAATACCATATGCTGACACATATATATATGGAATCTAAGAAAAAACAAATGGTTCTGACGAACCTAGGGACAGGACAGGAATAAAGACGCAGATGTAGAGAATGGACTTGAGGACACAGGGAGGGGGAAGGGTAAGCTAGGATGAAGTGAGAGAGTGGTATTGACATATATACACTACCAAATGTAAAGTAGATAGCTAGTGGGAAGCAGCCACATAGCACAGGGAGATCAGCTCCATGCTTTGTGACCACCTAGAGGGGTGAGATAGGGAGGGTGGGAGGGAGACGCAAGAGGGAGGAGATATAGGGATATATGTATATGTATAGCTGATTCACTTTGTTATACAGCAGAAAGTAACACAACATTATAAGGCAATTATACTCCAATACAGAGTTTTTTTGAAAAAAAGGCAAGTCACAAACTGGGAATAAATATTTGTAAAGAATATATCAAAAAAGGATTTGCATTCAGAATATATGAAGAGTTCTCAAAACTTAGTAATGAGAAAACAAAACTCCACATTGAAAATTGGCAAAGGATTTGAGCAAGACACTTTACCCAAGAAGACATATGGCTGTCAGATAAGCACAAAACATATGCCTAATATCATTAGTCATTAGGGGAATGCAAATTTAAATCACAATGAGATATAACTACACATCTATTATAATGGTTAAAATTTCCAAAGATTGAATATAACTAACGTTGGCAAGTCTAGTTCCTTGGAAGAACTAGAGCTGTCATACTCTTGATGGAATCGTAAAATGACAAATCAACCTTGTAAAACATCTTGGGAATTCCTCAAAAATTTCTTACGATGTTGTAACTTATTTCCTCAAAGCCAGTAAGTCAGGAGAATCCAGCTGATATGTGTCACCTTCTTTAAGTCCTCACCTGAGTAGGTTGGGCACTCCCAGGATAATCTCCCTCCTGATTCATTCAAGACAGCTGGCTAATAACAACTCATGGAAGTGGTAACCTATCATATTCCTAGGTCTTGCCCACACCTGCATGGAGTGTTTTATAGAAGGGAGAGCTATAGAGATATAGGTCATTGGATATCAGTTTAAAATTCTACCTACAATGATCCTCATTTAACTTCTTCCCTCCAAGTGATTATCTAGTTTTAAAAATATCGTCCATAAAACATCAGAAGATATTGTTTTTAAAGTGAACCGTAGAGTGCAAATGGAATGAGAGTGCTCACTCATTTTAATAGGCATAATTGAACTGTGCTGGTGAGTTTCTCTGAGAAAGACAAGAAGTAATGGAGGGATGAAGTGAGGAAGGAAAGTAGGGAGGGAAGGAGGAAGGAAGGAGGAGAGAAAGAAACAAAAATCGTTCGGCTGATTCATATTTTGTAATGCTGTATTAAAATCTATCATGATTAGGAGATTGTTTTAAAAATAAATTAAAAATTCATGTGTTTACATTTAAGTTTTAAGAAGTAATTTGTAGTATACTATAATTTGTTATTCTCTCCTATTTCACAGTTAATCTTGCAAAGTAGAAACCAAGTGAAATGAACTTGGAAAATTTATCTTCTCTCTTTGCCCCTGTTATTCTTTCCTTGACATAGGAGGAGTAAGTTGCCAGGTAAATGAGTTTTGTATAAGCAGTGTGTATGTTCCACCCATTTCTTCTGGGCACTTCTTTCTGAATTTACCAGTAGGTAGGACATCACCCTGCTCTGATTCCCAGCCCATGGAGGTTTTTGTTTGGGAGACCTGTGGTTGTCCACTTCTCTCTGATTCTGCCTTTGGGTGGCAGAGACAGAAATACTAATCATTGACTCCCTAAAACGTCAACAACCATTAAAAGCATTTAGTGCCTGTGAATATAGAATTATGGAAGTCAATTATAATGCCCCTAGAGGATTAAGTTCACATGCTTTACAATTTTGAAAAGGGTTAATAGCTTTAATACGTTGTGCTCTTCTATTTCTGAGTTCTATTCTTTGGTTAAAGTTAGGCATTTTAATTTTTTAATAGATTTCTTTCAACTTTGTTAGTTATGCATGCTTTGCACCTGTTTCCACAGCTGTTAACCACTGTCCCCCCAGAAATTTTTGGACTACATTTTTAAAAATTTTATTACTCTATGCTTCCCATTAGTACTCTAATTTGGTGTCATGGAGTGGATTTCCACTTCTGAACTGATGACATGCTAATTTGCCCAGGACATAATTTCTGAAACGCTAAGGATTTTTGCTCAATGCCATATTTACTGTAGGACATCAAAGTCTGAACATCAGGTAATTAGTTAGTTCTTAATAACAGATAGGCCTGATTGCTCTCAGGAGGCTTTTGGCATAGTTTCCACATCTACATCCTAGTTCAATTGCATTCATGTAGAGTAACACATTGACACTCAACTGTGTTAACCAAATTATTAATTATAGATTTCCACTATTTCCTCATCAGGTACAATAATAAAGGTGGCATACCTCTAAGTATGCCTACAGAGTGACTGTATGGCTATAACAAAATAATATTTTAAAGCTATTTCACATTTTTTTTTTTTTGCGGTACGCGGGCCTCTCACCGCTGCGGCCTCTCCCGCTGCGGAGCACAGGCTCTGGATGCGCAGGCTCAGCGGCCATGGCTCACGGACCCAGCGGCTCCACGGCACGAACCCGCGTCCCCTGCATCTGCAGGCGGACTCTCAACCACTGTGCCACCAGGGAAGCCCCACATTATTTTTTAATGCTTCCACAGACTTATTCATTACATGGGTTTTAGCAACATTCTATATCACACGATCACACTTTTTCAGAAACTTAAATTTTGAAGAGTAATCCTCAGTTTTCTCTAGGCTTAGAAAATAAGCCTAATGTGGTTACCTACATTGTTATGTGTTGTCTCATCTGGCAGAACTGATTTATTGATCAAAACACTTGATATACTTTGATTTCTTACAACCTCAATCTGTTTGTACTATTTGGGGTAATTACCTTACTCATTAAAAGATTTGTGATAAGCTCTCTGTACTTGTAATATATATATAAATTTAAAATATAATGTGAAATTTATGAATAGTAAAAAATTTCTTTAGCACATTTTATAATGTGAATAGTTTACACTTTAAAATGTCCATTTATGTGTATTTAATAAATTTAAAACTAGGGATTTTCTATATTAATATATTATTGAATAAGTATGTATTTGAGGCGTATGTATGATGCTAAAACTGAGGTAAATTAGAGTATTGTATTTCAGATGTTTTTATATCAAGTGATATATTTATCATGCTTATTTTATAAAGATGTTCCAATGCCTTTCAGTTATTAATTCCAGGCTAAATATTCATAAAGACTTCATTTATAAATTTGCAGTTTATATGAAACTCACAACTCTGGAATCTATGGTAAATTGCTTCAGTTAATTCTAATCAAACTGTATTCATTCATTAATGCATGTATTCGTCCATTAAATACGGAAAGTTTCGCTCTGTGCAAGGTATCCTGCTAAACCTAAAGATTCAACAATGAACTACATAGCTGTGGTATACAAGTTCATGGAGCTTCAAGTTGATAGTGAAAAAATTACATACATGTAGAATCTTGTGTCTTTAACTCTCTGTTAAAACCATTCTGTCACTCTCCAAACCTAAATCATCCCTACTTATAATTGTATTTTAATAGCACTCCTAGTGCTGTTGAGCAGACTGGACCAATGAGTATGTAAGACAGTCAGTAAAACTTATTTATTTTGGCCCTGGGCCCACTCCCCTCTAAAAAATCTTCAGAAAATGTTCGCCCTTATAAAACACCATATTCACCCCCATAATTTCTATTAACTGCTATATATAGCCTTGCTTATAAATTTCCCAGAATGTTTAGATAAATGTATATCTGGGAAAACTTCCTTTTCCTGCATCAACACTCTACCTAACTCTGTCCTAGAAAACACAGTTATCCACTCGCCTCTCCTCATCACATGAATAGACATTTCTCTTTCTACATAAATCAAATCTACTTATACCTGCATTTTTTCTTACATTTTGTGGAGACTTTGTTTACATTTTTAGTCTCTGCCTTTGAGAGATGATCTATGTCTATCCGTCAATAAATCAGGCTTCTAGGGAAAAGAAAGCAAGTGTCATTATGGATTTAGAAGTTATTGCACCTGAAAATTATTGCTAATTCTTGAATGACGTGTGTGTGTGTTTGTGTGTGTGTGTTATATGTATGCATTTATGCATAAACACAGTTGCACAGACCTGTGTGTGAAAATTTTCCTGAAGTAGATTAAGAACAGTTAACTGAAGGACCGGAGGGCAGAAGTGGATATATATATATCTTTACCTAAAGTTGGTAGAGGAAAAAATATTAAAAAAACTAAAAAACCTTGTCTTTGATTTCCAGACTTCAGTATGGAATCTACTATTCAAGGTCTCAAATATGGTGTTTGGCCAGACTGAATCATTATGTATTAATAAAAAGTTATTAATATTTCTCTGTTGGTGGTCCTTAAGACCACCCACATAACCAATGGTATGTTGGAACACCTCACAGAACTCAGCATACAGTTGTATTCATGGCTAAGATTGCAATTATCCATACATTGCAAAGATACTTGACAAGATTAGAAAGGAAAAAAGACACAGGCAGAGTCTGGATAAATCCATGAAACATGCATGGGTCTTCTTATGCTCCCTCCCTCTAGTGAGTGGACACACTGTGCTCATTTCTCCAGCAGTGAAAAAGACATAACATGTATACAATGTTTCTACTCAAGGAGACTTATTAGTGACTCAGCACCCAAAGTTTTTTTTATGAGAAGACTGGTTATGTGGACAACACTCCACTTAGCACATACAAATTTCAGACTTCCACTGTAAAGAAATGCAGTGCTAAGCATAATTTACTTTATTTGTACTCGCAGTCTAGGCCCAGTGAAAACCCTTATCAGTTAGGGAATGGTTCATGTGCCAACCTTGCAGAAGGTCCTTTTAAAGGTAATAGCCTCAGCTGCTATGCTAACTTCTTTCTGTATGATTTAATTATAATAGATTTATTTGGGGGCCCTAGGTCAAAGGTCATTCCCTGGGTAAGACTGGGATTTCTCCATGAAGGAAAGATGGCACGTCTCCTTTCAAACATCCTGGGAATGAGGACATAGAATATAAGTGTAAGCAAGGGATGGGACTCCTAAACTTCAGAATTTGCTTTGTGTCTGAAAACAAGGTGAATTTCTATCAGAGTAAAGAAAATTAAAAAAAAAAATTGTATAGATATTATGTTGGATTTCAATGGAAAGAATTGGGAATGTGGAATATGAGATCAAACATATCTTGTATGCAATTTAATTTTCTCTCTTGAGGTTTCTTTGTATCATTCTGCATTAGTTTCCTGTTGCTACTGTAACAAATTGCTACAAAGTTAGTGTTTTAAAACAACATACATACCTACAGTTCTATAGGTAGAAGTCTGATGGGTTTTATTGGGCTGAAATTGGTGAGTTGAGGGCTGGGTTCTTTTCTAGACACTTTAGGAGAAAATTTGTTTTCTCACCTTTTCCAGCTTCTAGATATTACCCCCTTCAGCCATTTTCAAAGCCAGAAAGTTATCTCCCTGACACTGATTCTATGGTCACATCTCTTTCTCTACTCTCCTCTTCTTCCTCCCTCTTCCACTTTAGAGAACGCTTGTAATTATACTGGGCCTACTAAAATAATCCAGGAAATCTCCCTATTTTGCCCTATTTTAAGGTAACCTGATTGGGAACTTTAATTGTATCTATAACCTCAATTCCTTTTGTCCATGGAACCTAACAGATTCAAGATCCCAAGGTTGTGGACATCTTTGTGTGACCATTCTTCTTCCTATCACACTTATAAAGCTTTTAGCAATAATAGCAATAATAATAATATAATAATTAACAATAAGTTCTAATACTAAATAATATTATATATAAAACACTCTTGTAAACATTTAGTATAAATTAACTGATTTAATCTCCCTCTTATATCTATGAAGCATATACTGTTCCACATTTTATCAGAAATGAAGCTAAAGAATGACATGTTTAAGTCACTTGTCCAGAGTCATACAGCTAGCATGTTTACAATGTATTTTTGATTTTTTTTTTTTTTTTTTTTTTTTTGCGGTATGCGGGCCTCTCCCTGCTGTGGCCTCTCCCGTCGCGGAGGACAGGCTCTGGACGCGCAGGCCCACCGGCCGTGGCTCACGGGCCCAGCCGCTCTGCGGCACACGGGACCCTCCCAGACCAGGGCATGAACCCGCGTCCCCTGCATTGGCAGGCGGACCCTCAACCACTGCACCACCAGGGAAGCCCCTACAATGTATTTTTGAATCCAATAAATCTGGTCCAAAGAACATGCTCTTATCCATCATTCTTTCCTTCTATTGAAATATTGTTGCCTTTTAGGACAAGGTTGTCCACTCGAGCCACTGTTATTCAACAGAGTTTTGGAAGTTTTAGTCACAGCAATCAGAGAAGAAAAAGAAATAAAAGTAATCCAAATCAGAAAAGAAGACATAAATCTGTCACTGTTTGTAGATGACAATGTACTATACATAGAGAAACCTAAGGATGCTACCAGAAAACTACTACAGCTAATCAGTGAATTTGGTAAAGTAGCAGGATACAAAGCTAATGCACAGAAATCTCTTGCATTCCTATACATTAATGATGAAAAATCTGAAAGGGAAATTAAGGAAACACTCCCATCTGCTATTGCAACAAAAAGAATAAAATACCTAGGAATAAACCTACTTAAGGAGACAAAAGACCTGTATGTAGAAAACTATAAGGCACTGATGAAAGAAATTAAAGATGATAAATACAGATGGAGAGATATCCCATGTTCTTGGATTGGAAGAATCAACATTGTGAAAATGACCAAATTACCCAAAGCAATCTACGGATTTAATGCAATCCCTATCAAACTACCAATGGCATTTTTCACAGAACTAGAACAAAAATGTTCACAATTTGTATGGAAACACAAAAGACCCCAAATAGCCAAAGCAATCTTGAGAAAGAAAAACGGAGCTGGAGGAATCAGGCTCCTGGACTTCACACTATACTACAAAGGTACAGTAATCAAGACAGTATGTTACTGGCACAAAAACAGAAATATAGATCAATGGAACAGGATAGAAAAGCCAGAGAGAAACCCATGCACATATGGTCACCTTATTTTTTATAAAGAAGGCAAGATATACAATGGAGGAAAGGCAGCCTCTTCAATAATTGGTGCTGGGAAAACTGGACAGCTACATGTAAAAGAATGAAATTAGACCACTCCCTAGCACCATACACAAAAATAAACTCAAAATGGACTAAAGACCTAAGGCTAGACACTACAAAACTCTTAGAGGAAAACCTAGGCAGTACACTGTATGACAAATCACAGCAAGATCCTTTTCGACCCACCTCTTAGAGAAATGGAAATAAAAACAAAGGTAAACAAATGGAACCTAATGAAACTTAAAAGCTTTTGCACAGCAAAGGAAACCATAAACAAGACAAAAATACAACCCTCAGGAGCTTCCCAGGTGGCGCAGTGGTTCAGAGTCTGCCTGCCGATTCAGGGGACACGGGTTCGTGCCCTGGTCCGGGAAGATCCCACATGCCGCAGAGCGGCTGGGTCCGTGAGCCATGGCCGCTGAGCCTGCGCATCTGGAGCCTGTGCTCCGCAATGGGAGAGGCCACAACAGTGAGAGCCCCGCATACCACAAAAAAAAAAAAAAAAAAAAAAAAAGACAACCCTCAGAATGGGAGAAAATATTTGCAAATGAAGCAACTGGCAAAGGATTAATCTCCAAAATTTACAAGCTGCACATGCAGCTCAATATCCAAAAAACAAACCACCCAATCCAATAATGGGCAGAAGACCTAAGTAGACATTTCTCCAAAGAAGATATACAGATTGCCAACAAACACATGAAAGGGTACTCAACATCACTAATCATTAGAGAAATGCAAATCAAAACTACAATGATGTATCACCTCACATCAGTCAGAATGGCCATCATAAATCTACAAACAGTTAATGCTGGAGAGGGTGTGGAGAAAAGGGAACCCTCTTGCACTGTTGGTGGGAATGTAAATTGATACAGCCACTATGGAGAACAGTATGGAGGTTCCTTAAGAAACTAAAAATAGAACTACCATATGACCCAGCTATCCCACTACTGAGAAAACCATATATACCCCAAGAAAACCATAATTCAAAGAGTCATGTATCACAATGTTCATTGCATCTCTGTTTACAATAGCCAGGACATGAAAGCAACCTAAGTGGCCATTGACAGATGAATGGATAAAGAAGGTGTTGCATATATATATACATTGGAATATTACTCAGCCATAAAAAGAAACAAAATTGAGTTATTTGTAGTAAGGTGGATGGACCTAGAGTCTGTCATACAGAGTGAAGTAGTCAGAAAGAGAACAAATACCATATGCTAACACATATGTACGGAATCTAAAAAAAAAAAAAAAATGTTTCTGAAGAACCCAGGGGCAGGACAGGAATAAAGATGCAGACGTAGAGAATGGACTTGAGGACACAGGGAGGGGGAAGGGTAAGCTGGGACAAAGTGACAGAGTGGCATGGACATATATATGCTACCAAATATAAAATAGATAGCTAGTGGGAAGCAGCCATGTAGCACAGGGAGATCAGCTCAGTGCTTTGTGACCACCTAAAGGGGTGGGATAGGGAGGGTGGGAGCGAGATTCAAGAGGGAGGAGGTGTGGGGATATATGTATATGTATAGCTGATTCACTTTTTTGTAAAGCAGAAACTGACCATTGTAAAAACAATTATACTCTAATTAAGGTGTTAAAAAAAAGAAATAACTAAACAACCTTTATTCTATTAAGCTACTAAGATATCTGGTCATTTTGTTATAGCATCTGTTGTTAATTGACCTAAAAACCTACCTATAATTTAAATAAATTCCCTAATATTTATTTTTCTAGCAAATACTTCCCTTCATCTTAGTTTTTTGGTTTTAATTAAAAATTTCTCACCACCCCCAACCCCATAATAGCTATAACATCCCTAGGGAAAAATAGAGAAAAACTTCTATTTTTTTTTATATATATATTGACATTTGTTGAGAAATTGTCAGCAACCATTCATTAAGACTATATATCTCTAGCCATTTATTAGTTACAGGTTCTTTAATGTTACACATGCAGAAAGAAAAAAATTGAAATGAAGTCTAATTATAGCTATAATGAATGAGTACATTGACTTAAGGAATTGTCAAAAGCCTTATACAGTGCAAGAGAAGAAAACAGTATCTGCACAGCCTGGATTGATACTGGGAAAAAGAGTCAGAGTTGCGAGCTACCTGAAAAAATTCCTCTTACCTGGAGGGAAATAACTGTTTAACAGAGTAGTTAGTAATACATGACCCCCAATTTACATCGGCTCTTCCTCAGTACACGACTGGGTTGTGTCAAGCAGTGAAATAAAGAAAATTTGTTTTATGTTTCATAATGCTTGTGCTGAAAGGAACAATGATTTATTGCCCCTTTAATTTCTGAAATAGGAGGTGTAAAAAGTCCAGGAAAAAGTGGTGAGCATACTGGGATGGGGAGAACAGGAGCTTCAGGGATCATATGTCAACATAGGAAGGCCCACAAGATACTGACTTCTTGTTGTACCAGCTGATGGCAGCATTAGTAGTTCTGCCACTTTCTTTTCTCCCTGCCTTCATGGGCTAAACCAGCCATGTTTTTAAGTTCTGGATTCTTCATGTGAAAATTATGAACCTGTTTCTCTATCTCCTCACTCTAAGGGACACATACCAAGTTCTTCTAAAAACTTTCATTTCAGCTACTACTCCACTGCACTTGGATGTGCCTATATGTTTCTCTCGGTCTCTAGTAATCCAAGACGGAAAAGCCATGGCAAACTCCTGTTCTTCTACACAAAAAAATTCTCTAAGAGCATATCCACTAAGCTATTCTCACTTGAACCAATGTAAAGAGAAAAGGAAACTCAGGGAAGCTTAGAAAATACAGAACTTTCTTTTGAATTCCCAGATTTTTCTTTATGTGAGCTGACTCTGGTAGTGAAGTGAGTTAAAGGTTTCAGTTTGGTCACGTTATGATAAGCACAGGAGCTCTGAATTGCAGTTCCTTAGCACTCTCTTTGGGATAAGGAGGAGCCAACTGCCTATTTTTCCCTAATTTTGTGGCTTTATCTAAAATGCCAAGATAAGGAAAAGAATGTTTTTATTCTTATTCAGTATACTTGATCTCTCACAGGACTGGCGGTTAAGTCTACAACTACTTACTGAATCAGATATTTCCTTCCAAGGTTCTACTTACATGGTATATCTGGGGTTTTGTTTTGTTTTGTTTGATTGTATGTTTTGTTTTGTTTTGTTATTCCCTTAGGTATAAAGCCATGAGAGAAATATCTGGTTGATTTTGTTTGCTCTGCAAATTTACAGTGGATAAGTTATTTAATTCTCTACCTTCTCAGTTGCAATATAAAGATAACATTTATGCTAAAGTGTTAGTATGAGGAAAATAGAAATAATCTATGTGTAGTTTCTGCTAAATAGTACAAATTTCCACAAGACAGGGCTACTTAATTGGATTTACTTTGTCATAGTCATCCACACAAACTCACATACCATCATCTGGCATAGTACCTTCCACAGACTAGGTAATCAACTGAAGTCTGGCAAATGAATGAATACGTGATTCAGTTATGTTTTACTGGAGAAATAACATATTACCACCCATGTATATTGAAAGAATTCAGCTTCATAGCCTATATAAGAGTACATTTACAAAATAATATTTTAAAAAAAGGGAGTCTCAGTAAAAGAAAGTAACTGGATCACTCATTACCAAGACATAAAATCAGATGACCTCTGGTAATTCTGTGTATCCCAGGCTGCTGGGAGTGTCTTGAACACACCAGAGCATGAGATGAAACAGAATTAAAAGTTTAGAATAAATTAAAGAATGAATAAGCACTGCAGACAACAGCATTCCCTTTAATTTGTTTTTCCTTTGTATAGGCTGGAGCATTTGGCAGATATGATTATTGTTATATATTCTACCACTGAGGGGGTGGAAGCACTGGAAAATAAAATGCTTGGCCATTGTAAAACACAATTGGTTATTTTTAAATAGAATATAGCACTCTTGTGACTGGCCCTTTGTAGTTTGGTGCTTTATCCAGCACAGTTTTTATTTGAGGTTCTTAAAATTAACCAATCTTTCAGCTAACACTAAAGTCATTCAAATATACTAAGAACACACGTATATCAAAAGCAGCAGCTATTTCTGTGCTAAATCCACCATTCCAATGATTATTTAATTTAGTATTAAAGTTTCTCAGAAGAATGAATTGTATAAGAAGGATGGAGTAAGAGTTAGTGATAACATTACTTTTATGACATTTTCTTTTCAATTCAATTCCATCAAACCAGAAGATGAGTGTGAGTTAAGACAAATTCATCAGATTAACCTATAAACACTAACAGGCAGTGATAATTACTTCTGGAATAATGTGATGACACTAGTATAGAATCATTGTTTTTTCTTATCATGTTTTAAAATTATCCCTGGATTTTATTTAAATTGAATTTTGTTATTGTGGATCAGTAAAGATTTAACTACAAAAGTATTTTTAAAGTTATGGTGCTTGAAGTTTAGAATATTTGAGATGTTCTTATTCCACTGTCTTATTACCTAGGAAACAACCATATGACATAGTTGGATTTCTGTTATCTAAGTCCTACTTGATTGTCTTATATTTTACAGTATTTGTAATAAAGTTGGCTATTTCTTGTTTGCCCCCAACATTCGTATCAGAAATGGTTTAGTTAGCTTTGTGATGTTTGTATCCTCTGGCTATTCATAGGTATTTTATAGTTTCCATGTATTTAGCTTCTTTTTATACAGCCTTACTGCCTATTGATTTGCATCAAAGTAGGGTTTATTATGCAGTGGTATGGTTTATTATGTTGTTGATGCATCATATTTAAATAGCTATGAAAATTAACTGCAGTGTATGCTCAGCAGCTAATTTTCAAGCTCAAAGCTTTTAGGGATATGCTGCTCACCCATATATTTAAAAGGCAAGAAGATTTAGCCAGTTAATTGCTGACCTTTAATGCTATTTTGTGAATGTTCTTATGATACCATTAAACTAGTTCGTAAATAGTAGATTTAATACTGAAACTCTTTTGGCTGCTCCTTTAGGGAAGAGAAAATACATGACTGAGTGGGGAACTGAGATTAACAAAATGCTACACAGGTATGGTCAACTTGCATACATCCACAGAATCAGGAGAAAGTATGGATAGCTTAAATATATATGACTATTTAAAGACACAGACACCCTTTGATCTGGATATACATGTCT
Source organism: Pseudorca crassidens (assembly GCF_039906515.1). NCBI lineage: Eukaryota > Metazoa > Chordata > Mammalia > Artiodactyla > Delphinidae > Pseudorca > Pseudorca crassidens. The sequence continues at coordinate 82,351,618 of NC_090299.1, forward strand.
CTGAAATTTAGAAGCATGAATATGTAAATCTCAAGCAGAATATGTAAATCTCACTCAAAAATCTCTCAAGTTTTCCTGTCTTTGCAATTCTCTTCAGTATTGTTAGCACACCTATTTTTAAAATGAGATTAATTAATTAACTACCAAAAGAGATAACAGAGGTCCAGCCTAATGCAAAGACCAACTGCATGTCACACTTTCTGACTTTTGTAATCCATGTAACAAGTTAGTTATTTCCACGGTATGGTAAGATTTACTTACGTGGTTGCATATACAAAAAATGCTAGCTGACAATGAATAACAAAATGCCCTGCAAAATATTGAAGCAATATTCGCTGCCTATGTAGTCCTGGTGTATAAGTTGCCATCACCATCATTTTCCTTAGTGGCCATACCAGTTTATGTCCTGGTTAAGTGACAAGCACTCCCTTTTCATCACATCCTTGCCAGCATTTGTTATCTCTTGTTTTTTTGATAATAGACTTCCTAACAGGTATGAGGGGATAGCTCATTGTGGTTTTCATTTGCATCTCCCTGATAATTAGTAACGTTGAGAACCTTTTCATGTTAGCTGTTGGACATCTGTATGTCTTCTTTAGAAAAAATGTCTACTCAGGTCCTTTGCCCATTTTTCAATTGGTGTTTTTTTTTGTTTTTTTTGTTTTTTTGTTTTTTTTGCTTTTGAATTGTATGTATACCTAGTATATTTTTATACTAATGCCTTTTCAAATAGATACTTTGCCAATATTTTCTCCTATTCCATAGGTTGCCTTTCAATTTGGTGATGGCTTCCTTTGCTATGCAGAAGATTTCTAGTTTGATGTAGTCCCACTTATAAATGTTTACTTTTGTTGCCTTTGCTTTTAATGTTAAATCCAAAAAATTATTGCCAAGACTGATGTCAATGAGATTACCCCTGTGTTTTCCTCTATGAGTTTTATGGTTTTAGGTCTTACATTTAAGAATTTAATCCACTTTTGAGTTGATTTTTGGTTATGGTGTAAGTTAGGGGTCCAGTTTCATTCTTTGGCCTGTGGCTGTCCAATTTTTCCAACACCATTTATTGAAGAGACTATCCTTTTCCCATTTGTCATAAATTAATTGACCATATACATGTGGGTTTGTTTCTGGGCTTTCTCTTCTGTTTCATTGATCTATGTGTCTGTTTTTATGCCAATACCATACTGTTTGGATTACTATAGCTTTGTAATATAGCTTGAAATCAGGAATTGAGGTGCCTCTGGCTTTGTCTTTCTTTCTCATAGTTTTTTGCCTGCTGAGTCTTTCATGTTCCACACAAAATTTCTAATTGTTTTTTTCTCTTTCTGTGAAAAATGCCATTGGAATTTTGATAGGGATTGCATTAAATCAGTAGATCACTTTGACTAGTATGGATATTTTAACAATATTGATTCTTCCAATCCATGAAAAGTCTATCTTTCCTTCATTTTTGTCTTCTTCAGTTTCTTTTATCAATGTTTTATAATTTTCAGTGTACAGATCTTTCACCTCTTTGGTTAAATGTATTTCTAAGTATATTATATTCTTTTTGATCCTATTAGAAATGGGATTATTTTCTTAATTTCTCTTTCCAATAGTTTATTAGTATGTAGAAAGGCAGCAAACTTTTGTATATTGATTTTGTATCCTGCAATTGTCCTAATTCATTGATTAGTCTAACAGTTTTTTCATGGAGTCTTTAGGATTTTCTCTGTGTAAAATCATATTGTCTACAAACAGAGACAGTTTTACTTCTTCCTTTCCAATTTGGATGCCTTTGATTTCTTTTTCTTCCCTGATTACTCTAAGACCTCAGTACTATGTTGAATGAATGTACTATAAGGGATTTATAATGAAGCTTTAATAGCAATAGTATGACTATGAAAAATTAAAGTGTAATTCTCTTTCATTTGTTAAAAGAATAAAGTATTTTGGACTATTGGTCTTCACTCAATAACAGATTATAAAGGTTTTTCTTCTATACCCATTGGGCAATCTACCTAGAAAGCAAAGATTTTGTGACTTACCAAAATAATTTCCTGTGCTTTGTTTTCTCTTTATCATGTCTTTGATTACTTGGAAGAACTGAGTCTTCACTATTAAAAGAGCTAAGAGTTTTTGCAGGAGCTAAGGTGTTTTACAACTATGAAATTTTGTGTTTGCATTAGATATCTTTTTCATTTGGTTGAATAGATAACCAAGATCATATGTAATCAAGTGTTTAAACTTTTTGATATACATATGTTACAAATTTTCTGTAATCATATTCTAAATGAGGACTTTTGACCTCAAACTAATTTTGGAACTTTCAAGAGGGCTCCTGGGGCATCTCAAAAGATTTTTTCTCTCTCCTTATAAAACAGAGATGTTAAACTAATTAGGCTTATTTGATATATATTAAATTAATGGAAAACATTATAAAACAAGAAAGGAGCCTAAACTTTCTTTAGGTTCTAGTTGTGTGGATATATATTATTTATGTAAGTATTCCAGAAATTATATAGAATTCTAGAAATCTGATATGTCCTGGCATAATGTTACCCCTCATAATTCTAGCTATTAAAATCTGTGTCACAGAAATAATGCAATTTACTTGTCAATTGTGTTGTGGTGAACTCTCATTAGACCTTAAGTCATGGCTACTTTTAGGTCTTTTGATGTTTATAGAGAGTTACTCTTTTATCTGACTTTTTTCCAAAAGTGCTTCCTCTTCAAAGAGGTTCATGAAAACAACTGACAAGTACAGGTTTCTGATAACTTTAAGATCATACCACTGAACTAGGTAATAATTTTCTGAACTATAATGGTGAAACTGTTGGATTCATAGAACTGCTAACCCAAGAACAAGTATTAATACATAATTAATTACATGAGACTGAATGAACTAATGAGGATGATTATAATTTTCATGACATTATTTGAAACATTACTGAGTCTTCTATATTTTATTTTTCAGATTTAAAGAACCTCTTTTCTCCTTTTATCTATAGCTTATAGCAATTTGGTAAAATATAATTTTGTAAACAAAAATAGAATATTGATTTGTTTCTCTCTACCTGATCCCTCCATAATTCAGGAACTCTTGTTGAGTATTTTTATTTTCATGACAATAAAGGCATTTGCATAAGTTCAATAAGAATTTATTATCTTTATAACAGGGTGCAACTGGGCAAGTCCTTGACTTGGCTTCTTAGCCTATAGAGGCTTTTAAAAATCTAAACTGAGATTCTTTATTACCAGACAGTTTAAGAAATTAAGCTGAATTTTATGGAGCTAATAAAACCCCTTAGATATCATCAAAGTTTTAACTAGAACAACATATCTGAGAATATACATAAAATCACTATTCTTGCTGCACTTATGTAAATAATCAAGCCAAGTTTAATGAGACTAGATTTATTTGGCAAACAAATTAGTCTTACTGTGATTATCTTTGCTAGAAATTGGGGTAATTATACAGAGAAAAATTATTTTTCAGTGGAAAACTATAATACACCCTTGTGGAGATTCTTCTATTTATTGTGTTTGAGGTTTTGTTATCTACCTACAAACTGGACTGGATTCTAAATTCTTCTCATTCCCTCCGATATCTGACTACAGCTCTCCAAAGTAATGTTTCCAATTTTCTTCCATCCTTCTGACTGAGAATCACTAAAAAGAAAAACTGCCCTTTTCCCAAAGCCCCAAACTAGAAAACTTGGTATAAACTTCAGAGAAATCAGTAGAATGGCACATGTGTGCACAATCTTTGTGTTTGTTGCTTTGTGGGTTATTCAGAAAGTTCACAGAATGCCTAATGACATAACCAGAGACATTTAAACTACAAAAAATGTTCAAGCCCGATATAAGGAGCCGAAGTAGAAGTCTTCTCAACTGGCTGTTATGTTGCTTCAGAGACTGATTTGTAGTCTGCTTCAACCATTAACATTTTTCTTTGTTTGTTTCCATAGAAATGCCTCTCATTAAATAAGATTAAATTAAAATCTAATTTCTTGCCTAACTTTAGGAGCTCACCTTTAACACCACCTCCTGAAATGAGACCCAACTGTTTAACTGAACTGACCTCTTCTCAGGAATAAGGGATTGGTTCAATGAGATGGAGCAATATAACAACTCAACTTGTAGACTATGAAACTTCTTTGGGAAATCTAAAAGGAGAGGAATAACAAAATACACCACTCCACATATGCCTCTTTGGCGTAGGATTATTTTGAACTAATAAGATGATTTTTAACAACAGATTTGCTTTAGATTACTTATTGTCTGAACAAAGAAGAATCTATGGTGTAGCAATTACCTCTTGCTGTACCTGGATCAACACCTCTGCTATTATAGAAACTCAAACATTAGAAATTAACAAACTAGCCTCTTGGTTAAAACAAATTAATGTTTCTTCAGATACATTCTTTAACTTGTTTGGTACCAACTCATTTGGTTCATGGGAGCCCTGGCTAAAGAACATATTTCAGTCTCTTGGTGTTATCCTCCTGATAGTCATCATTGTAGTCTCCCAGATGCATTGTGTTCTCTCAAGGGTCTGATTTGCAGCTATCAGCAATACATCATATGGTCTCATTACACTTGGAGAAGCAAACAGAACAATGAGATGAAAAGCAAAAAGAATTCTTCCACAGACCTGACACCATAACCTATGAATTGCAAGACAAGGCAAGAACAACCTAACCCTGATGGTAAGAGAATGGTGCTAATATCAAATTATTGGTCAGTCTCTCATGTATGATAGGATGACAAAAGGGGGGAATTAAATCATTTAAACAAGGAAGCCATTAAACTGAGGTGCCCCTAATGCCTTGGTAGACTATGTAAGCAAACCAAAATCTAGCTACAGTTGTACCCATGTCTGAGAAAGTGAAACTTAAGAGCAACCAATCACAAATAGCCAACTAGATTTTCCAAAATAAAGCAATTGCTTATACTACAATCAATTAAATAATTTCTTTGCTTTGCTTCCATGTCTTTTTCATAAAAACCTTGACCTTACCTCTTATCAGTGGAGCATTCCTAACCACTTTTGGTTTGGTGCTGCCCAGTTCAAATCAATATTTGCTCAAATGAAGTCTTCACAATTGCAATATGCCTCAGTTTACTTTTAACATTACCAAAATGTATATCAGATTTTTCTTATACTTCTAGAATAACAAAATAGAAAGAGTAATGACAGAATTGGTACTTTTATAGTTTTGCCTCTAAGAGATACCAATTTTATTTAATATTTGGTAAATCTTTAAATGTGGTTATAGATTTAGATAGTGTTAACTGTACTGCAGGTATGCAGGAACTTCTTTAAAGAATGGATTTATTTATACCTTGAAACACTCCTTATAGTTAAATCTTTTTTTTTTTAAGCTGCACAGTGCTCCATTCAGTCACCATCAACTAATTAGAAACATCTTGGACAATGAACCTACTTATAATTTAGGAGGACATTATCTCTAAAATCTCTACATCTGTAATATTCTAGGCTTCCTTAATCTCTTTTGATACCTTAGAAGCTCTTCCCTTCTTATATTGATTCCAGCTTTGAAGAGTGAATCATTAACCTTTGGCATGGATTTACATATTTTAGGTTGAAATGCCATGTAGAAACTATTGCTGTTATAACCTTCCTTATTAGATCTCTTTTCTTGGCAAAATGCATGCATTTTTAAGTACTGGAGAAAAACTATCTTCTAGTTCAAAAGAAACTAAATGATTATTTGCAGTGTGTATATATATATACATTTTCTCCTCTTCAGTGTGACCAGTCTCATCAGAGTTATACTCAGGTGATTGGATTATCCAAAGAGATCATTCAGTACAATAAGAGTACACCAAACTCACTGCTCACCTTTTTTTTTTTTTTTTTGTCCCCACCACGTGACTTGCAGAATCCTAGTTCCCCAGCCAGGGATTGAACCCAGGCCACCACAGTGAAAGTGCTGAGTTCTAACCACTGGACTTACAGGGAATTCCCATCTCTCACCTTTCAGGAAATGTTTCTATCAGAGATTCTTCCTAAGAGGCTAACAATTTCACTGTGTAAATATATTTAAAATTACCAAAATAAAAGCAGCTCTTTTTTATGCTGAAGTAATTTTCTCAAAGAGGATCAGACTAAAATGAGTTATTATAGCTAGCAAAAAGAATGCAACTGAGATAACACAGGAGAGACTGGAACAAAAATATGAACCATGGAATTTCTTAGAATTTTCTCAGCACTCTAGAATGGTGCTAAAATCTGATGAGAAAGATTACACTGCTTTAGGAATATTTATAAAATTTTCTAAATACATAGCTTCTTTCAATGGTTTTAAGCTTTTTTTCAATATATTATATACAGATTATACATAAGAGAGAAACGTTGACTCACTTTTAAACTGATCTGGAGGTAACTTTTAAATATCCGTATCATAGAAGATTTACTGGCATATATTAGAAGTGTTAAATTCTGTTAAGCAATGAAGTATAATCTTTCTGGCAATGTGTATTCCTGTTGAGTAATAAATGATATTAATTTAAACAGAAGACATGATCTCAGCTCAATTTAATAATTTAAAATGAAAACAGTTTTGGTTCTTTGCCTGGCATCTCTATTCAGTGTTTTATTAAAAACCCATAAATAAAATATTGACCAACAATTTCATAGCTAATAAATTGCCACTGCTCAAAAATCTATTATTTTAGCAGTGTTTCTGAGGGTCTGCTGTGGTTAAGATGACTCTACTACAGAGTCTTACAAGGGATGGAAGTCAAACCAAAAATCTAGGCAGTATTTCCCAGGTGGAAGTTGCTGAAAGTGAATTTTGTCTCAGTGGGTAGAAATATCAAAGACAGGAAAACAGATAATAGAGTGAAAGAGATGTGACTGAATATTACAAAATATTGCTTTTTCCATAAATGGTTATATATATATATGCACAAGGGTGTCTAAATGATCTTCTCTAGTACCATGATTAAAATTCTCATAGGCAGAACACTCTTTGACATAAATCACAGCAAGATCTTTTTCAATCTACCTCCTAGAGTAATGAAAATAAAAACAAAAATAAACAAATGGGACCTAATTAAACTTAAAAGATTTTGCACAACAAAGGAAATCAAACAAAACAAAAAGACAACCCTCAGAATGGGAGAAAATATTTGCAAATGAAGCAACTGACAAGGGATTAATCTCCAAAATATACAAACAGCTCATGCAGCTCAATATCAAAAAAACAAACAACCCAATCAAAAAATGGGCAAAAAATCTAAACAGACATTTCTCCAAGGAAGACATACAGATGGCTAAAGAGCACATGAAAAGATGCTCAGCGTCACTAATTATCAGAAAAATGCAAATCAAAACTACAAGGGGGTGTCACCTCACACTGGTCAGAATGGCCATCATCAAAAAGTCTACAAACAATAAATGCCAGAGAAGGTATGGAGAAAAAGGAATCCTCCCACACTGTTGGTGGGAATGTAAATTGATACAGCCATTATGGAAAACAGTATGGAGGCTCTGTAAAAAGCTAAAGATAGAAATACCATATGATCCAGCAGTCCAATCCTGGACATATATGTGGAGAAGACCATAATTGAAAAAGATACATGCACCCCAGTGTTCATTGCAGCAGTATTTACAATAGCCAGGAAATGGAAGCAACCTAAACATCCATCAACATAGGAATAGATAAAGAAGATGTGGTGTATATATACAATGGAATATTAATCAGCCATAAAGGAAAAGAATGAAATAATGCCATTTGCAGCAACATGGATGGACCTAGAGATTGTCCTACTGAGTGAAATAAGTCAGACAGAGAAAGACAAATATCATATGATATCACTTGCATGTGGAATCTGAAAAAAAGGGTACAAATGAACTTATCTATGAAACAGAAATAAAGTTACAGAAGTAGAAAACAAACTTATGGTTACCAGGTGGTAAGGGAGGCAGAGGGATAAATTGGGAGACTGGGACTGACATATACACACTACTGTATATAAAATTGATAACTAATAAGAACCTATTGTATAGCACAGGGAACTCTGCTCAATACTCTGTAATGACCTATATGAGAAAATAATCTAAAAGTCGATGTGTATATGTGTAACTAATTCAGTTTGCTGTACACCTGAAACTAACACAACATTGTAAATCAACTATACTCCAATAAATTTTTTAAAAATAATTATGTAAAAATAAATGAAATTCTCTTTCCAAAATGAATATGAATTTATTATCTGGAAACAACTCAGCAGTCACTTCCACAAATTCTTTTTAGCCTGGCTTATTATATTTTCTTTTTTTATATTATAAAGTAGATATATTTTTATGAAAATTTAAACATAAGTGTTATGTATATAATTTCATAGATTTTACAGGGATAATGTAGAGTCATATTTTAAACAATGATAATTTCATTACTGAAAGCTTGTGAATACTTATGAAATACACAGTCATATAATTTTTTAAAATCATATGTATTGTCTAGATTGCATATATTTTGAAAATATGACTTGAGTCAATTTTCATTCTTTTTTTATAGAAAATGAAATTCCAGCTCCATCTTGTGGTTTACAATTTGGTTTAAAATAGTACATTATTATGACTAATAATACATTATTAGTTATTATTATTATTATGTAATACTAATACATTATTCCTTATTGTTTTATCTTTTCATACATTGAATGAATATTTAACAGGTACCTGCAATTCTGTACATTAAAAAAAGTTTCTATACTTTTTCTCTGTAAGTTATTAAATATATCTTTATTTTTTAAAGTTCTCACAAGATATTTACTATTTTTAATATTTTTACTTTCATTGTAAAAACACACACAAAAGAAAAACAAGTACTATACTAATCAAGTACTTATGCTAATCAATATAATAAGCCTCCTTGAAGGCCTAATTAAATTTTCACTTAATTTTATTAAGAAATGTAAAAAGTACAAAGTCAGCATAATGTTAGTCCTTTAGAAATGCTCTGTTTTGATAGCTCTATTTTTAGTTTTTTAAGGAACCTCCGTATGGTTCTCCATAGTGGCTGTATCAATTTACATTCCCACCAATAGCATAAGAAGGTTCCGTTTTTTCCACACCCTCTCCAGCATCTGTTGTTTGTAGATTTTTTTGATGGTGACCTTGCTGACCAGTGTGAGACAATAATTAATTGTAGTTTTGATTTGCATTTCTCTGATAATTTGTGATGTTGAGCATCTTTTCATGTGCTTTTAGCCATCTGTGTGTCTTCTTTGGAGAAACGTCTATTTAGATCTTCCACCTATTTTTTGATTGGGCTTTTTGGTTTTTATTTGATATTGAGCTGCATAAGCTGTTTATATATTTTGGAGATTAACCCCTTGTTGGGTGATTAACCCCTTGTTGGTTGCTTCATTTGCAAATATTTTCTCCCATTCTGAGGTTTGTCTTTTTGTTTTGTTTATGATTTCCTTTGCTGTGCAAAATCTTTTAAGTTTAATTAGGTCCCATTTGTTTATTTTTGTTTTTATTTTCATTACTCTAGGAGGTGGATCAAAAAACATCTTGCTGTGATTTATGTCAAAGAGTGTTCTGCCTATGTTTTCCTCTAGGAGTTTTATAGTATACAGCAGCCTTACATTTAGGTCTTTAATCCAGTTTGAGTTTATTTTCTTGTATGGTGTTAGGGATGTTCTAATTTCATTCATTTATGTGTAGCTGTCCAGTTTTCCTAACACCATTTATTGAAGAGACTGTCTTTTCTCCATTGTATATTCTTGCCTCCTTTGTCATAGATTAGGTAATCATAGGTGTGTGGATTTATCTCTGGATTTTCTATCCAGTTCCATTGATCTATATGTCTGTTTTTGTGCCAGTACTATACTGTTTTGATGACTGTAGTTTTGTAGCATAGTCTGAAGTCAGGGAGCCTGATCCCTCCAGCTCCGTTTTTCTTTCTCAAGATTGGTTTGGCTATTCAGAGTCTTTTGTGTTTCCATACAAATTCTAAAATGTTTTGTTCTAGTTCTGGAAAAAATGCCATTGGTAATTCAATAGGGATTGCATCGAATCTGTAGATTGCTTTGGGTAATATAGTCATTTTCACAATATTGATTCTTTCAATCCAAGAAAATAGTATAGCTGTCCATCTGTTTGTGTCATCTTTAATTTCTTTCATCAGTATCTTATAATTTTCTGAGTACAGGTATTTTGCCTCCTTAGGTGGGTTTATTCCTAGGTATTTTATTCTTTTTGATGCGATGGTAAATGTGATCATTTTTGATTTCTCTTTCTGATCTTTTGTTGTTAATATATAGGAATGCAAGAGATTTCTGTGTATTAATTTTATATCCTGCAACTTTACCAAATTCATTGATGAGCACTAGTAGTTTTCTGGTAGTATCTTTAGGATTTTCTATGTATAGTATCATGTCATCTGCAAACAGTGACAGTTTTACTTATTCTTTTCCAATTTGGATTCCTTTTATTACTTTTTTTTCACTTATTGCCATGGCTAGGACTTCCAAAACTATGTTGAATAATAGTGGCGGGAGTGGACATCCTTGTCTTGTTCCTGATCTTAGAAGAAATGCTTTCAGTTTTTCACCATTGAGAATGATGTTTGCTGTGGGTTTGTCATATATGGCCATTATTATGTTGAGGTAGGTTCCTTCTATGCCCACTTTCTGAAGAGTTTTTATCTTAAATGGGTGTTGAATTCTGTCAAAAGCTTGTTCTGTAGCTATTGAGAAGATCATATGGTTTTTATTCTTCAAATTTGTTGATGATGTTGTATATTTCACACTGATTGGTTTGCAGGTACTGAAAAGTCCTTGCACCCCTGGGATAAATCCCAGTTGATCATGGTGTATGATGCTTTTAATATGTTGTTGGATACAGTTTGCTGGTATTTTCTTGTGGAATTTTTTTTTTTTTATGTTCATCAGTGTTATTGGCCTGTAATTTTCTTTTTTTCTGATATTTTTGTCTGGTTTTAGTATCAGGGTGATGGTGGCCTCGTAGAATGAGCTTGGGAGTGTACTTACTCTGTGATGTTTTGGAAGAGTTTCAGAAGGGTAAGTGTTAACTCTTCTCTAAATATTTGATAGAATTTGTCTGTGAAGCTATCTGGTCCTAGACTTTGGTTTGTTGGAAGATTTTTAATCACAGTTTCAATTTCAGTACTTAGGATTGGTCTGTTCATGTTTTCTATTTCTTCCTGGTTCAGTCTTGGAAGGTATTACCTTTCTAAGAATTTGTCCATGTCTGCTAGGTTGTCCATTTTATTGGTGTATAGCTCCTTGTAATAGTCTCCTATGATCCTTTCTATTTCTGTGATGTCCATTGTAACTTCTCTTTTTTCATTTCTATTTCATTGATTTGAGTTCTGTCCATTTTGTTTTGTTTTGTTTTTTGATGAGTCTGGCTAAAGGTTTATCAGTTTTGATTATCTTCTCAAAGAACCAACTTTTAGTTTCATTGGTCTTTGTTATTGTTTTCGCTCTCTATTTCATTTATTTCTGCTCTGATCTTTATGATTTCTTTCCATCTACTAACTTTCGTTTTTGTTTGTTCTTTCTCTGTTTGCTTTAGGTGTAAGGTTAAGTTGTTTATTTGAGATTTTTCTTGTTTCTTGAGGTAAGATTGTATTTCTATAAACTTCCTTCTTATAACTGCTTTTGCTGCATGCCATAGGTTTTGGTTCGTTGTGTTTTCATTATCGTTTTTTCCTAGGTAAACTTTGATTTCCTCTTTGATTTCTTCAGTGATTCATTGACTGCTTAGTAACATATTGTTTAGCCTCCATGTGTTTGTGGTTTTTACATTTTATTTCCTGTAATTGATTTCCAATCTCATGGAGTTTTGGTTGGAAAGGATGCTTGATATGATTTCATTTTTCTTAAATTTACTGAGGCCTGATTTGTGGCCCAAGATGTGATCTATCCTGGAGAATGTTCTGTGTGCACTTGAGAAGAAAATGGATTCTGCTGCTTTTGGATGGAATGTTCTATAAATATCAATTAAGTCTATCTGGTCTAATGTGTCATTTAAGGTTTATGTCTCATTAACTTTCTGTCTGGATTATCTGTCCATTGGTGTAAGTGGGGTTTAAAGTCCCCTACTATTATTGTGTTGCTGTCGATTTCCCCTTTTATGGCTGTTAGCATTTGCCTTATATATTGAGGTGCTCCTATATTGGATGCATAAATATTTACAATTGTTATATCATCTTCTTGAATATCAATCCAAGCCTTGATCATTATGTAGTGTCCTTCCTTGTCTCTTGTAAGAGTCTTTATTTTAAAGTCGGTTTTATTTGATATGAGTATTGCTACTCTGGCTTTCTTTTCATTTCCATTGCATGGAATATCTTTTTCCATCCCCTCACTTTCAGTCTGTATGTGTCCTTAGGTCTGAAGTGGGTCTCTTGTAGACAGCCTATATACGGGTCTTGTTTGTGTATCCATTCAGCCAGTTTATGTCTCTTGGTTGGAGCACTTAATCCATTTACTTCTAAGGTTATTATTGATATGTACGTTCCTAATGCCATTTTCTTAATTGTTTTGGGTTTGTTTTTGTAGGTCTTTTTTCTTCCCTTCCTCTTTTGTTCTCTTCTCTTGTGGTTAGATGAGCATCTTCAGTGCTGTGTTTTTCTTTTTTGTTCATATCTTTTGTAGTTTTTTGGTTTACATTTCCAATGAGATTTATATATATATATATATATATATATATATATACACACACACACACACACAGGGCTGTTTTAAGTTGCTGGTCCCTTAATTTCAAATGCAATTCCCATTTCCTGCATTTGTACTCTCCTTTTCTCATGGTTGCTGGTTTTGATATCATATTTGTGTACGGATGATTTCTTGATTTCACTGTGTGTGTATTTGCTTTTACCAGTGAGCTTTCCCATTATGTGATTATCTTGTTTCTAGTTGTGGCCTCTCTCTCTTTTTTTTTCCCCCTGCCTAGAGAAGTTCCTTTAGCATTTTGTGTAATGCTGTTTTGGTTGTAGGTTTTTCCCTTTTGTCACTTTAAATATATCATGCCACTCTCTTCTGTCCTGCAGAGTTGCTGCTGAAAAATCAGTGGATAACCTCTTGGGGATTCCCTTGTATATTATTTGTTGCTTTTCCCTTTTTGCTTTTAATATTTTTTATTTTTATTTAATTTTTGTTAGTTTGATTAATATGTGTCTCAGCATGTTCCTCCCTGGGTTTATCATGTATGGGACTCTCTGTGCTTCCTGGACTTGGGTGACTATTTCCTTTCCCATGTTAGGGAAGTTCTCAACCTATAATCTCTTCAAATATTTTCCCAGGTCCTTTTTCTTTTTCTTCTTCTTGGACCCTTATTATTCAAATGTTGGAGCATTTAATGTCCCAAAGTTCTCTGAGACTGTCCTCATTTCTTTTAATTATTTTTTCTTTATTCTATTCCATGGCAGTGATTTCCACCATTCTATCTTCCTGTTCACTTATCCATCCTTCTGCCTCAGTTATTCTGCTATTGATTCCTTCTAGTGTATTTTTCATTTCAGTTATTGTATTGTTCATCTCTGTTTGGTCTTTAGTTCTTCTAGGTTTTTGTTTTACATTTCTTGTATCTTCTCAATCCGTGGCTCCATTCTTTTTCTGAGATCTTGGATCATCTTTACTATCAATACTCTGAATTCCTTTTCAGGAAGACTGCTTATCTCCTCTTCATTTGGTTGTTCTTGTAGGTTTTTATCCTGCTTCTTCATCTGCAGTCTATTTCTCTGTCTTCTCATTTTGTCTAACTTGCCGGTTTGTGGTCTCCTTTCTGCAGGCTGCAGTTCTGCTAGCTTCTGGTGTCTTCCCCCGGTGGATGAGGTTGGTCCAGAGGCTTGTGCTATTATCTCCTTCATAGGGGGTTTGACTGGTGCTGTGGTGACCAGAGCTTGCCCTGGATATTTAACGGCACCTCCCCTTTCCTCTGTGGTTTTCACTGCCCTGTCAGGGGCAGGATCTGCCCCCTAGTTGTTGGAGTAGAGTCCCCCACATCTGTTTCTTTGCTGTGTTTCTGATCTGCAGTGGAAGGTAGGTGGGATTGGAGCACTCGCCTTGGGAGAGAAGCTGTTCACCTGTGAATGTGCTCTGTTGTGTCCCATTTCTCTCGTTGTGTGGGCTCACAAAGTACACTGTTGCTGGCACTGCTTTCAGTCCGACCTTAACCGTGTGTATGCTCGCAATTGGCCCTGTTGACTCTCAGTTGTTGTTTGCACCAGGCCACCAGTGTAGATGTACTGAGGTCAGATCCCAGGACTGCAGTAGTCATGCACCTGGACCCTCTGTGGGAACTTTGGAAGCAGTTCAGACTCTGGCCAGGCCCAACCACCATGTGTACATGCCCACAAAGCCCACAGCTGCTAAAGCCAGTCCTTTCCCAGTTGCAGGAGCACTTGTCCTTTTGGATGTTTCACAGGTGCTGAATTTAGGAAGCCTTCAGCAGAGGTATAACTCCACCAGTCACACAGCTGCAAGGAGATACTTTAGCTCTTCTTCCTTACTCACATGGGCCCTGGGGCTCAGGTGTGGTTTTAGCCCCACATCTGCGTGTGGTCCTAGAGCACAGGAGTCTGTCAGGCAGGAAGGAGCTGAGGTGGTGATCGGGGTGAGCAGGTCTCCCAGGTTGGAGGGTGCTGGGGTAACGATTGTAATCCTTGAGCCTGTCAGGGGGTGATCAGGGTGAGCAGCTCACCCAGACAGGGTGGGGGGGTGGTGGAGAAGGTGATGGCAGAGGTGTGGGAGCCCTCCTTAGTGCCTGTGGAGGCAGAGGACTGCTCATGAGGAGAGAGGCTGCAATGGTGGCCCTGCCCTTTGTGTGTCACTCAACAATGGCCCTTTGCCTCTGAAGCACTCTGGGCTTCCTCCAGGAGCATTCCCAGTTGCAGTGCTCCTCACTCCTGTATCCCCTCAGGCTGTCTCCTCTCAGCCAACAGCATCTCCTGAGTCTGCTCTCCAAACCTCTGTTCCAGTACCAAGCCCTCATGCTCGCTGGGATGTGCCGGGCTGTGGCACAGACCATCTGTGTAGGTCTCACTCTCTCCTGCATACCACAGACCAATTGCTGGGCTCTGCTCCAAGCCCCCAAAGCTCCCTCTCTGTCTCAGCTGATCTTCCCATTGGTGAGGGAGCTTCCCCAGATGCAGGAACCTCTCCTCACCTTAAGCTCCCTGACAGAAGTGCCGATCCTGTCCTGCTTCCTCTCCCCTTCCTTTTCCCTTCTTCTTTCTTTCCTCCCACCCAGTTATGTGGGGATCTTTCTTGTCCTTTTAGGTGTCCAAGGTCCTCTGCTAGTGTTCATCAGGGGATCTGTGAGAATTGTTCCATTTGTAGATGTAGTCTTGATACATTTGTGGGGAGAGATGAACACCACATCCTCCCACTCCTCTGCCATCTTGGAAAATGAATTCATTTCTTCACTTCACTTATTTCATTCAGCCAACACTGGGCTAGACAAAGAAAACAATGCAAACAACTCAACAATTATTTAATGAATTAAAATGAATTTTCTAATCTCTCCACCTGTCATAAAAAGAAATTTTTCCAAAGAGAGAACATGAAGAAGGATTTGTGTTTAGATAATATGTGTTTAATGGGGAATAACTGTTAGTGCTAGCTCAGTTACCTAAGCATTCCTATTGATTAAAATTTGAAGAGTATAGTAACACTCCTGGAAATAATAACTGAAGTTTAAAATGAGAGAAAGCCATGAAAGATAACCCAAAAAAATCATCTGCAAAATCAAAAATTTATAGTAAGGGAGAATTTAAATATTTACACCCAAATTTCACTCAAAAATAAATATACATATGATTATATGTCTATAAATATTTGTGTACATGAATATATGTACATGCATATTTATAGGTGTTTGTGTGTGTCTTACACATATATATGAAAATATGTGCCTAAAATAATGTTTTCTGTGTATATATCATATAATGGCATTTAGTTAGAAAAACAGTATTATAAGTTTGACTCCAAACAAGTGTCAAAAATAAATGTTTTCAAACATTTGAAATCTATTTTCCCCACTAACTGTAGAATAAATTATTATAGCTTCTGATATTTAGTACAATTTTGATATTTAGATATAAAAATATTTAGAACTAAATCTAAAGAAGGAATATTTTAATGATATTGATTGTATTTTATTGATTGGAAACTACACATTAAAATATTTCAGAAAGAATACTTCATAAGTAATTTTCAAACAATGATATTAAATAAGGAATTATATTTTGACAATTTTAAGGTTTTAGATATCATAATGTAAGCAGCATAATTTGAGGAATACAATTATAATTAGGAAGCTAAATCATATGTTTATTAAATGTGATCATTAGATATGCCACGAGTTTTATATTATTTGGCTCTGAAGTCCCAGATTAGGAAATACTGTACAAGCATAAAATGCCATGACTTGTTGATGATCTTAACGAGACAAATTATGGTCAATATAATGAAAATATTTTGATCTTCCTTTAGGGATACCTAACCTTTCAGTTTGATTTTCTTATATTCAGTGTGGCCAATTAGAAGTAAACATCTGTGGACCCCGTTAAAATAAGCTATTGCATTACATGTGCAAAATCTCTGTGTTTTACAGTGAGCCCCAGAACGGTGCTTTATAGTCCATAGAAACCAATTTGTGAGGATCGTAGGAATATTAATTTTGGATATAACACGAGGTAGAATATTTCAACAGTGCAGCATATCTTGGTGCTGGTTTCCTAGTGTTTAGGTGATTAAATATGTGGAATTTGATTGTGTGGAATTTGATTTATACTCTACTTTTAACATAATGAAAATATTGAAACCAAATTCTAAAGAAAGAACATAAACAACTGGAAATATATGAACTAATCCTATGGATGGATTATATTTGTCTAGAAACCATTAACATAATTTTAATGATATATGACATAGTACTTAAGACTGCAAAGTATCTGAATATCATTATTCAGAAAAATTAATTTTATATACATATATTACTCTTTTGTATTATCTCATGTAGATTTGTTTCTGAGTTGAAAAGTGTATTTAGTTTACCACAAGTAGATTTTGCCTCATGACTTTTAAAATGCATTTGGAAATCTGTAGTGAAGAAAGCTATGCCAGAAACATCAATTTATACATTAATCTTAAATACTGTATATATAAAAAGGACCTTCTTTATAGCACAGGGAACTCTGCTCAGTGTTACATAACAACCTAAATGGGAAAAGAATTTGAAAAAAGATAGATACGTGTATATGTATAACTGAATCACTTTGCTGTACACCTGAAACTAACACAAGATTGTTAATCAACTATACTCCAATATAAAATAGAAAGTTAAAGAAAATGGCTTAGCCATCATTATGTTCAGTTGCCTGTCTAACCAGACAGCGACCAATAACACCCTAAAGTTCTAGTAATATTGATAAACTAATAAATTATGAATAAAAAAAATAGTGTATATAACTGTATTCTAAAACATACTATGAAATTGCAACTGTTACATTTCTTAAACAGAAATTTCTTAAAACACGTACATTATATAATAGTATAATTCTTACAGGTTTTCATGATTTCTCTGGGTATTTATTTTATGGGATATTTCATGATGTCACATATCCCTTTTTGAGCTCTCTTAAAATTATTTAAAATATAAAATAACTAGTAACATAAGGATATGTTAAGAAGTTTGATTGCCAGAAAATTCAATTGCACTTTTATATCAGTTACAATGAGCCATACTGACTATAGCCTGTGAATTCCTAGGTGACTTAATGAACAATTCTCATTTACCTACTTGGAAATCTTCCAGCATTCTTATTTCTGTGTTCATCCTTCTTGTATTTACTCAGTAAATTGAATTGTCTTTTTTCCCGGGATTCTGCTTCAGCTCTAATGATGGGAGTCAGCTGAAAAACAAACATGCAACAAAAAAGAAAACCAAACAAAAATATTTCATCTTATCTCAGTTGAGTATCTTTTGGCCTATTCCTTACTTTCTTCTATTTTTTACCCTTCTTTTTTAACATCTGAGAAGCTACACTGATGAAACTCATTATCTCTTTAATCTACATTTCACATGAAGAAGACAGAGGAGGAAGAGGGAGAAGGAAAAGGAAGAGGAAGAGGAAGAGGAGGAGGAGGGGGAGGAGGAGGAGGAAAAAAAGATTTGAAAAAATATTCACATATATCATCACCAAGGGAAAAGTTACTTTTCTCTAACATATTATTTCTCCTCTCATTGATTTTCATGGATTGATCTTAGGGACACTTCTTATTTAACACTAGAACAACTTGGGGGAGCTTTTAAATAATAAATAAATATAATAAAACACTAATGACTGGTCTCTACTTGCAGACAGTCTGATTCAATTGGTCTGGAATGGACCTTGGATATGAACATTTGTTAAAAGATCCCTGAGTGATTTTAATGAATTACCATAGTTCAGAACTATTGCTTAACTGATCATATCAAACATATTTATTGACATCAGCCTGCTTAAACCATACTCTCCCATGCCTTTAAGCATAATTTTCTTAAATTTTTTTTCTGGTATACTAAGTTCACAGACCCCCCCAAAACATACAACCGTGTGCAGCCTGTGCAGGTAGGTTAGCCTGTAAAGACAAGATCCAGCCTAACCTACCAGAACACAGGCACCAGTCCCCCCAACCAGGAAGCCTACACAAGCAACTGAACCAAACTAACTCACTAGAGGCAGACACCAAAAAAAGACAGGAACTGTGAACCTGCAGCCTACAAAAAGGAGACCCCAAACACAGTAAGTTAAAAAAAAAAATAGAAGACAGAGAAATATGCAGCAGATGAAGGAGCAAGGTAAAACCCCACCAGACCAAACAAATGAAGAAGAAAAATAGGCAGTCTACCTGAAAATAAATTCAGAGTAATGATAGTAAAGATGATCCAAAATCTTGGAAACAGAATGGAGAAAATACAAGAAACGTTTAACAAGGACCTAAAACACTTAAAGAGCAAACAAACAATGATGAACAACACAATAAATGAAATTAAAAATTCTCCAGAAATAATCAGTAGCAGAATAACTGAGACAGGAGAACAAATAAGTGAGCTGGAGGATAGAATGGTGGAAATAACTACTGCAGAGCAGAGTAAAGAAAAAAAAATGAAAAGAATTAAGGACAGTCTTAGAGACCTCTGGGAGAACAAAAAAATGCACCAACATACGAATTGTAGGGGTCCCATAAGAAGAAGCGAAAAAGAAAAGGTCTGAGAAAATATTTGAGGAGATTATTGTTGAAACTTCTCTAACATGGGGAAGGAAATAGTCAATCAAGTCCAGGAAGCACAGAGAGTCCCATACAGGGTAAATCCAAGGAGAAACCCACAAAGGCACGTATTAATCAAACTATCAAAAATTGAATACAAAGAAAAAAATATTAAAAGAAGCAAGGGAAAAGCAACAAATAACATACAAGAGAATCGCCATAAGTTTAACAGCTGATCTTTTAGCAGAAACTGTGCAAGAAACTGCAGAAGGGAATGACAGGACATAATTAAAATAATGAAAAGGAAAAACATTCAACCTAGGTTACTCTACCCAGCAAAGATCTCATTCAGATTCAATGGAGAAATTAAAATCTTTACAGACAAGCAAAAGCGAAGAGAATACAGCACCACCAAACCAGCTTTGCAACATATGCTAAAGAAATTTCTCGAGGCAGGAAACACAAGAGAAGGAAAAGACCTACAATAACAAACCCAAAACAATTAAAATGGTAATAGGAACATACATATAGTTAATTATCTTAAATGTAAATGGATTAAATGCTCCAAACAAAACACATAGACTGGCTGAATGGATACAAAAACACAACCCGTATATATGCTGTCTACAAGAGACCCACTTGAGTCCCAGGGATACATACAGACTGAAAGTGAGGGGCTGGAAAAAGATATTCCAAGTAAATGGAAATGAAAAAAAGCTGGAGTAGCAATTCTCATATCAGACAAAATAGACTTTCAAACAAAGACTATTACAAGAGACAAAGAAGGACACTACATAATGATCAAAGGGTCAATCCAAGAAGAAGATATAACAATTGTAAATATTTATGCACCCAACACAGGAGCACTTCAATACATAAGGCAGATGCTAACAGCCATAAGAGGGGAAATCAACAGTAACATGGTCATACTAGGGTACATTAACACCCCACTTTCACCAGTGGACAGATAATCCAAAATGAAAATAAATAAGGAAACACAAGCCTTATATGACAAATTGGACTTAATTGATATTTATAGGATATTTCATCCAAAAACAACAATACACTTTCTTCTCAAGTGCTCATGGAACATTCTCCAGGATAGATCACATATTGGGTCACAAATAAATGCTTGGTAAATTTAAGAAAATTGAAATTGTATCAAGTAACTTTTCCAACCACAATGCTATGAGACTAGATATCAATTACAGGAAAAAAACTGTAAAAAATACAAACACATGGAGGCTAAACAATACACTATTAAATAACCAAGAGATCACTGAAGAAATCAAAGAGGAAATCAAAAAATACCTAGAAACAAATGACAATGAAAATATGACAGGGGCTTCGATGGTGACTCAGTGGTTAAAAATCTGCCTGTCAATGCAAGGGATGTGGGTTCGAGCCCTGGCCCAGGAAGATCCCACATGCCACAGAGCAACTAAGCCCATGCACCACAACTACTGAGCCTGACCTCTAGAGCCCACAAGCCACAACTACTGAGCTCAAGTGCCACAACTACTGAAGGCTGCACACCTAGAGCCTGTGCTCCACAAAAAGAGAAGCCATGACAATGAGAAGCCTGTGCACCACAACGAAGAGTAGTCCCCACTCACCACAACTAGAGAAAACCTGCACACAGCAATGAAGACCCAAGCCAGCCAAAATTTTAAAAATTAATAAATTATAAAAAAAATATGATTGTCCAAAACCTATGGGATTCAGCAAAAGCAGTTCTAAAAGGGAACTTTATAGCAATACAATCCTACCTCAAGAAACAAGAAAAATCTCAAGTGAACAACCTAACCTTACACCAAAAACAATTAGAGAAAGAAGAACAAAAAAACCCAAAGTAAGCAGAAGGAAAGAAACCATAAAGATCAGATCAGAAATAAAGGACAAAGAAACAAAGGAAACAATAGCAAAAATCAATGAAACTAAAAGCTGGTTCTTTGTGAAGATAAACAAAATTGATAAACCATTAGCAGAATCATCAAGAAAAAAGGGGAGAAGACTCAAATCAACAGAATTAGAAATGAAAAGGAGAAGTAACAACTGACACTGCAGAAATACAAAGGATCATGAGAGATTACTACAAACAACTATATGCCAATAAAATGGACTACCTGGAAGAAATGGACAAATTCTTAGAAATGCACAACCTGCCAAGACTGAATCAGGAAAAAATAGAAAATATGAACAGACCAATCACAAGCACTGAAATTGAAACTGTGATTAAAAATCTTCCAACAAACAAAAGCCCAGGACCAGATGGCTTCACAGGCGAATTCTATCAAACATTCAGAGAAGAGCTAACACCTATCCTTCTCAAACTCTTCCAAAATATAACAGAGGGAAGAACACTTCCAAACTCATTCGAGGAGGGCACCATCACCCTGATACCAAAACCAGACAAAGATGTCACAATATAAGAAAACTACAGTCCAATATCACTGATGAACCTAGAGGCAAAATCCTCAACAAAATAATATCAAAAAGAATCCAACAGCACATTAAAAGGATCATACACCATGATCAAGTGGAGTTTATCCCAGGAATGCAAGGATTCTTCAATATACACAATTCAAGCAATGTGATATACCATATTAACAAATTGAAGGATAAAACCCATATAATAATCTCTATAGATGCAGAAAAATCTTTGAGCAAAATTCAACACCATTTATGATAAAAACCCTCCAGACAGTAGGCATAGAGGGAACCTACCTCAACATAATAAAAGCCATATATGACAGACCCACAGCCAACATCATTCTCAATCGTGAAAACTTGAAACCATTTCCTCTAAGATCAGGAACAAGACAAGGTTGCCCACTCTCACCACTATTATTCAACATAATTTTGTGAGCTTTAGCCACAGCAATCAGAGAAGAAATAGAAATAAAAGGAATCCAAATTGGAAAAGGAGAAGTGAAACTGTCACTGTTTGCAGATGACATGATACTATACATAGAGAATCCTGAAAATGCTGCCAGAAAACTACTAGAGCTAATCAATGAATTTCATACAAATTAATTAATCTCATATTGTTAATATTGTTTACCTCAGATCAAATTAAGCAGTACACAAAATTAATTGCACAGAAATCTCTTCCATTCCTGTACACTAACGATGAAAAATATGAAAGAGAAATTAAGGAAACACTCCCATTTACTATTGCAGTAAAAAGAATAAAATATCTAGGAATAAACCTGTTAAGGAGACAAAAGACCTGTATGCATAAAACTATAAGACACAGATGAAAGAAATTAAAGATTATACAAACAGATGGACAGACATACAATGTTCTTTCTTGGATTGGAAGAATCAACATTGTAAAAATGACTATACTACCCAAAGAAATCTACAGATTTGATGTAATCCCTATGAAACTACCAATGGCATTTTTTCACTGAACTAGAACAAGAAATTTCACAATTTGTATGGAAACACAAAAGACCCCAAATAGCCAAAGCAATCTTGAGAAAGAAAAATGGAGCTGGAAGAATCAGTCTCCTTGACTTCAGACTATATTACAAGGCTACAGTAATGAAGACAGTATGGTACTGACACAAAAACAGAAATATAGATCAATGGAACAGGATAGAAAGCCCAGAGATAAACCCACACACATATGGTTGCCTTATCTTTGATAAAGGAGGCAAGAATATACGATGGAGAAAAGACAGCCTCTTCAATAAGTGGTGCTAGGAAAACTGTACAGCTACATTTAAAAGAATGAAATTAGAACTCTCCCTAGCACCATATATATAGATAAAAAACTCAAAATGGATTAAAGACCTAAATGTAAGGCCAGACACTATAAAACTCTTAGAGGAAAACATAGGCAGAATACTCTATGACATAAATCACAGCAAGATCCTTTTTGACCCGCCTCCTGGAGAAATAGAAATAAAAAGATAAATAAACGAATGGGACCTAATGAAACTTAAAATCTTTTGCACAGCAAAGGAAACCATAAGCAAGACAAAAAGATAACCCTCAGAATGGGAGAAAATATTTGCAAACAAAGCAACTGACAAAGGATTAATCTCCAAAATTTACAAGCAGCTCATGTAGCTCAATATCAAAAAAACAAACAACCCAAATCAAAAATGGACAGAAGACCTAAATAGACATTTCTCCAAAGAAGATACACAGATTGCCAACAAACACAAGAAAGGATGCTCAATATCACTAATCATTAGAGAAATGCAAGTCAAAACTACAATGAGGTATCACCTCACACCAGTCAGAATGGCCATCGTCAAAAAATCTAAAAACAATGAATGCTGGAGAGGGTGTGGAGAAAAGGGAACCCTCTTGCACTGTTGGTGGGAATGTAATTGATACAGCCACTATGGAGAACAGTATGGAGGTTCCTTAAAA
Organism: Pseudorca crassidens; assembly: GCF_039906515.1. Classification (NCBI taxonomy): domain Eukaryota; kingdom Metazoa; phylum Chordata; class Mammalia; order Artiodactyla; family Delphinidae; genus Pseudorca; species Pseudorca crassidens. The sequence goes on from NC_090299.1 coordinate 82,375,258, forward strand.
AACTAAAAACAGAACTACCATATGAGCCAGCAATCCCACTACCAGGGATATACTCTGAGAAAACCATAATTGAAAGAGTCATGTACCACAATGTTCATTGCAGCACTATTTACAATAGCCAGGACTTGGAAGCAACCTAAGTGTCCATCGACAGATGAATGGATAAAGAAGATGTGGCAGATATATACAATGGAATATTACTCAGCCATAAAAATTAATGAAATTGAATTATTTGTAGTGAGGTGGATGGGCCTAGAGTCTGTCATACAGAGTGAAGTCAGAAAGAAAAACAAATACCATATGCTAACACATATATATGTAATCTAAAATAAATAAATAAATGATTCTGTTGAACCTAGGGGCAGGACAGGAATAAAGATTAAGATGTAGAGTAGGGACTTGAGGACACAGGGAGGGGGAAGTGTAAGCTGGGGTGAAGTGAGAGAGTAGCATTTACATGCATACACTACCAAATGTAAAATTGACAGCTAGTGGGAAGCAGCTACATCGCACAGGGAGATCAGCTCTGTGTTTTGTGACCACCTAGAGCGGTGGGTTGGGGGTTGGGATAGGGAGGGTGGGAGGTATACATAAGAGGGAGTGTATATGGTTATATATGTATACATATAGCTGATTCACTTTGTTATATAGCAGAAACTAACACAACATTGTAAACAATTATACTCCAATAGAGATGTTAAAAAAAATAAAAAATAGAGGGTAAAATGAGACCCACATAGTCCTATCCAATTACTAATTGAACTACAAAAAAAAAAAAAAGATAGTTCATAGAATTTTTTCTCTCATATTGTTAATATTGTTTACCCCAGATCCAAATGATATTAAATTTGGTAAAATATTTGAGTTATTAGATATTTAATGGGCAACTCTGACAAACTATTTTTTACAAAGTGCCCACGATTCTTATGGGTCAAGAATTTGGGTGCAAATGACTTGTCCTCCTCTACCCTGGTGCCAGTGAACATAACTAGAATGTTTGAGGCTGGAACCATCTGCCCATTTTTTCACTCATGTGCCTGAGTTGTGATGAATCAAAAGCTGAGCTCAGCTGGAACTGTTAACCAGAGTGGCTACATATGGCCTCTTCATGTATCCATGTTTCTTGGGCTTCCTCATACCATGGAAGCTTCAGAGTAGCATGGTAACTCAAGGATTAAGGAGAATAAGGCAGAACAGGACAGAGATTCAAGGCCTCTTATGACTCAATCTTAGAAGTCACAAACTATTACTGGTACACACTCAGGAAAACAGTTATAAGTAAGGAGAAGGGATACAGACCCAACTTCTCGATACATAGTATGTCAAAGGATTTTTTGCTATGTATTTAAAATAACATTATGGTCACATATTTAAAGTGTTATCTAAACACATATGTAAGCAAAAGCATGCTAACTGAACAGCATATTTTAGAGTGCAAATTCCACAAAATTCTGCACTTCAGCCTTGGAAAACTGCAATGCCACATGACCCTAAACGTGAAGGAAAATCATAAGACTTTATATTGTAGTTAACTAATACTATATGTCATGTTCAACAACCTTGCCTATGTCTTTTTTTAATATTGGCAAAGAAGGCGAAGATCATGAAGTAGTTATAGTCAAGGAGCTTATGAAAAACATTTCCTCCCAATTTAAGCAAGAATGAGTTTCCTCCCAATTCAGGTAAGTTTTTCTCAGTAGCTGAACACATTAATAACATTCTGGAGAGGATCAAAACTAAGACAATCTTATTAGGTTGGACTATAGTAATGACTATAAACTGATTTCTATTTCTATATTATGTAAATTTCTCTAAATCTAATTTACATTAAAAGCATGCTTATATTTGAGATAATTTTTTTAAAATGTCAAACAGAGAAAGCTGAAATAGTTTACTTAATTTAGAAATATCAATTTTTGGAGTGTGTATGAAAATCATGGGTCGTACCCATATAATAAGAATTATATGTTGGGTTATAAAGAAATATGACAAGCCAACAGCATATTTTACTGTATGAGCCATATAGTACCTTAGATTGTTTCAATACTAAAATTAAAATTATGAAGTAGCATTATTGTTTTCATTTTGTTTACTGCAAAATTCCTCTTCCTGGGGGGGATATTGGAAAAATTTATGGTTTCAACCTTTAGTTTAGAATTAATGTTATTGCTGAGCTTTGGGATTACAAATAGCTATCTATTCCCAACATAACAGCAGACAACCTTTACAAGAGACATTTAATAAATACTGCCTGTGTTAGGAAAAAAACTTTATTGTGTGAAACTTATTGACAAAGGGCAGGTAATAATCTAAAGGAGAAAGGTGATAAAATTAGCAGAGAGGAAAAAATACTTTACTTCTATTGATATGTTCTATCTATTTGGCAAAAAAACACTGTTAAAGTTTTCTAGCACAGATCTTTTTTTTTTATACTGTTGAAAAATTATAGGCTCTTTATGCATTTTCTTCTATAAATTATAAACCATTTATATATTTTTAAATAACAATAAATACCAATGCCTATATTAATTCAGGATATTTAAAAATAAACTTCAATATTAGTTTTATGTATATTATTTTGCATATGAAAACATTGCAATAATATCAAGGAAATTTCTTGGCATTGCTTTTAGTGATCTAGGTTGAAGTTTTGAAATTAGGCAGGAAATTAGGTGTTGGGATAAAAAATTTTATTCAGTTGTTCATGAAGCTATGCAATTCTCTGATTAGTGTATTTTCTAATACACTATATAATATTTTATATATATTTGTATAATTTGTATAATATTTGTATAATTCCAGCCTAAAATATTGTTTATTTATTTGGTTGTTTATTTTAGCAGGCTTAAAATACCTGGTAAACTAACCGTTTTCTGTATATGTGTACAGATTTTTCCTTGTAACTTAATGCAAATTTTGTAAAATTTGATGGATTACTATGGAGTGCTTTGCATATTTCTTTAGGCAGTCTCTTGGCTCAGTAGTGCACAAATAGTAATGCCTGAGTTCAAGGAATAAGTATGTGCTTCTTAGTATAGGAACAAATAGCTCACCGATTGTGTGATTGCTCAATATACAGTTTATGAAAAGTGACACCAGGGCTCTAAACATGAAGCAGGAAGCAGAGTGTAAATATCGTTTAATCTGGCTGAGATGATTTGTTTAAGGATGGCATAATTATGAACCCTCTATGAATCATCTACATAAATTTAGGTTTTATTATTTATAATGAAAGGAGACTTGCAAATAAGTAAAATTTATTATTCGCAACAAAGTGCAGGAATGAGTATGTGAGAAAATGTCCTTGTTTGTCGTGTTCTATCTTATAAAAAGTTTTATTACTGTGAAAAGTAGCTCAGTCAGTGACAATATTTCAAGATATATTTCAAGACTATGATATAGGATAAATATAACAAAATGTGTTTTTCTCTCTATTCTTGTTGTTAATAATTTTAAACACTTGTTTTCTCCAGTATCATTCAATTACGAGGCTAAAGATTAGTTCCAATCTTAACAGAACAATCCATTCAGTACAGAGATATGATATATACTGTTTTGTTTTTTTTTTTAGTTTAAATTGGCCCAAGCAACAATAAGTGACATTGCTTTGCTTTTGTTGATTCAACTCATGTTTCTGCTCAGTCTTAAGGAAATAGGATAGTTCATGGAACCATACTATTTTTCAATTTATTATTGTTGCATTTATTTTCTAATTTTGTAAATATTACAATATTGCTATGAGAAAGTAACCAAAATAAATATTTAAAAATATAATGCAAAGTGAAATTTATATTTGCCTAGCAGTGTGACTAAAACCTAAAATTTTTATGATTTTTATTTTGTAAACTATTTCTGCATAGAGCAGGCAGATGACAATTGAGAGCAAGAATTGACATTAGTAATCTTAAAAAAATTTACATTTAGAGGAATGATTTTATAGGTACCAATTATCAGTTAACATAAATAAACTAAAAACTAAAATTCAAGTTTACTTTTAACTGTGGTTGGTTTAACATGAGATAACCATAGTCTGCTATTCTTTCTACTTGCTTCAATGTATTATAAATTCTATCAGTTTTAATTTTACTCAGAAAGAATATAACCAAGAAAGAGCATACAATCTCTGTCCCTCATTTATTTCTGCTAATTCAAATCCAGAAAGTATTTGTATGGTTAATATGCTTGGCCCTGTGGACAATCTAAAGAAATGTAAGCTACAAGGATTCTAGAGTCTAGGTGTTCAAAGTGAATAAAAATAGAAATATAAGTGCCGAAAACAAATGCCAAAATAAAGAATAGGTGGTACACTATAGTATTTCACTCCTTTATAATTGGCAATTACAATCAATAATTGCTTAAATGGTCAGAGTAAGGAGTGAGCACTATGTGAAATTTTAATTTGAAGACATTCAGGGTGACAAAACTTGAAATAGTTCTTAAGTATAATAATGGTTATTTCAGAATGTGGAAATATGTGCTGGGGAAACACAAGGCCTAGGCAGGAGACAGAAGTAAAGTATAAAGGAGCAGAGAGTTCTTAAGAGTAAGTACAAAGCATATGCACATTCAGTCCTGCAAACAACCCCTCAAGGGAGGAGGAAAATAAAAGTGAAATTGAAACACTCTACTCTTAAGGTTTTCTAGCTTCTATTTCTGAAAAAAAAACCATCATGGAATTAATGAAGTTTAAGTCCATGAGAGCAAATGAAGTTCATCACTGACACTCAATAACACATTATAGATTCAAATATTTTTCACAAAGTATCTACTCAAGAATAATGAAGAAATAACCATAGGCTATAAACACCTTACATTTTCAAAAACTTTGAGAATTTGTTCAATTATAACTTTTTCTTTTCCACATATATTTTCCCCACAATTAGCTGTAACATATCGTAGCAGATTCCACTTGAAATTGTATTGCATCACTCTTTTCTCAGTATCTTTGAAAATATTCTCACCTGTAGTGCTTCCATGCAGAACATTTTGTAGAGGCTAATTCTTCTGTCACTTCAAACTTGGAGTTGAAGTGACCTTCAAATAAAGAACAATCTAGCAGTATAGGTACCATATGCCCACTTGACAAGAGACAACACTGCTTGAAGTTACTTGCTTTGTTTTGTAAGTGAATAATAATTTTGCTCCTAATGTTTTCAATGCTTCAAGCAACTGTTCTCACCAAAAGACTAATAGTCTTAAACAAGTATATATGTTTTGGACACATTTCTCTGGCTTTTGCAATCAAATTCCATGTAAAGAACTCAGCATCAACAAACATCTTCCCTTGTTTAGCAAAAAAAGAACCTGATTGGAAATTTGCTTTGTTCTAGGCTTCATTTTCATTTTAAAAATGTTTGTGAAGAAATTCAGATATGATGAACTAGTCCATTCAAAATTTAAAATTTTTTTCTGACTGTTGTTTTCCAGTGATCTGGGGATAATATGAGGAGTGGTATAGTGTCCAGTTTCATTATATGATAAACACAATACTTTGCCATCCAATTTTATAACAAAATAATCTGCAATTCCCTGTTCTTAAAAGTGTGACATTCAAAGTCCACTTTTATCTTCTTTTCTTGTTTTGACATGATGGGTATGCCCTGGTAAGAAAAATAAAATAGCAATTCTGTTGAGTTATAGCTGCATCATTGCCATTTGTTTCTATCACAAGTACTCAGCTCTACCATTGTGGGAATCAGTCATATAAAATATATAAATGAGTGAATATGATTGTGTTGCAGTAAAACATTCTGGAAATTGGAATTTTAATTTCCTATAATGTTCATTTCCATGATATGTCATTCTTCCTTTATTATTCTTTTCAGCCATTTAAATATATTTTTTAAATTTAGTTCATTTGCCATACACAGTAGGTAGCCAACTTGTTTTGGTCTATGGACCGTAGTTTGCTGACCCTTCTACTATAATATAAATACAACATGCTTTAACACAAAATAGTAAACAGATCATTGATGTTTCCTATGTGATTAAAATGTATTTTCAATTTTTTAATTTATACAACTATAAGAGAATGAAAACCAAATATATTAAAATATCGATGTAAGTAAAAGTCATGAGGACAGAAAGACAATAAAGTTAGGAAGTTTTGCAAAATCAAGTAAAATAATATGAGAATAAAATCTTGAAATAAAGCCTAACAATCTTGGATTTCTGTGGGTAAAAATAGAACAAGCAAATAAAAAAGGGCTGACTTTGGATGCACAATTTCTATTTCAAATCATAAGATGTTTCCCAGGAAACAGTGATGAGTAATGTTTGATCTGCTGTCACATAAGGTAATCATTATTTATATTAACATAGATCATTTTCATTCGTGTTGCAATCAATATATTATTTTGCTTCTTTAGAAATTAACTGGCCTATTTTTCACTTTTTAGTCTCAATTTATTACTTCACATATGGGAACTTCACAATATATCATTAAAATTACATAATATATCATTAATTATTAATGAAATGGAGAGCACAGGCTCTGCGATGAAGTGCCTTGACTTGTCTTCATTCAATAATATGTGACCTTAGTCAATCACTTAAACTTTCTGTGCTTAGTTTCCTTAGGTCTGGTTCTCCAAGAGAACCAGATAAGAATTAGAATGCAGGTAATTTATTAAGGAAGTGTACCCAGGAGACTATCATAAGGAAATTGGGGAACCAAAACAGGGGAGGGGAAGAAGCCAAGTAAGGATGTATTTGAGGCAAAGACCCAACCTCTAGAGTGATCACCTAGGGAGTTGTGGAGTATACACTGAACCTCAGAGTTAGTCTCACTTGAAGGAAAGGGAACTGAGCTTTCTGACTCTTGTCAGTTAGTCATTGGCCATATCACCAGAGAAAAGTAAACTCCCAGCACTTGGCCAGAGCTCCAGTAGCCCAAGGGCAGTCCTGTGAATAAGGTCTCAGATATAAGCCACTAGAAGCAAAGCACTCAGAAGGTGGGAGATAGGCACATAAAATGGAACTGAGGCCACGTGGGTGAAACATTGACTATTTCAGCTGGAAAACGGGTGTAATATTACCTACATATTTTTGAGTACTCACTGTATTCCAAATACTAAGGAAAGCGCTTTATTTTTCTTTAAGGTAATATTTATCCATAGTGTTTCTCAGTAAATGTTACCTGATATTATTTTTATCACACATACAAATTCCACTTTGTTGAATGTACATATAATTATGAGATTAAATTGTGCATCTTTTAATTTAAATGTTAGAATGTCTTCAGTTATTATCAATTTATCATTTAATCTTGTCTTTTCCTGAATGAAAGTCTACTCCAGGTATTATTATAATTGAACTAGGAGGATCACCATGATAATAGCAGTCAAGTTCCTAGTACATTAAGTTGGAGAAAAATAAACATGTACTCTGTATCCATTAGAGAATTCTATCCAAGTTTGTCTTGTTTTTCTTTCTGGCTGTGCTATTTGCCATATATGTGATATTTTTTTAACTCTGCAGGGAAGAAACAGGGTGAGAATTATAGTTGCTGGAAATTCCTGCCATCTGGCTCTTTTGCTTTTACTATGTACACTTTTCCCTTTGATTTTATACTTCTGGGAATAGTACATTAAGTTATCAATTGAAAATATAAATATATGGCGTGTATGTGTGTGTGTGTGTATAAAGGATGTTTTCTTATTCTTAACAGGGTAACATTAAATAATGTCTCCAACTCCAGCATATTTTATTCAGGATGACTACTATAGCACAAAAGTTTTAACTCAGTTTTTCCATTAAATTCATCTTATTATTTATAAATGTAATTGTCTCTATTCAAATATGGAAAATTTAGTGATTGTGCATACATTTTTTTGCTAATTGAAAGTTTACTTATAAATATATCTCATATTTATATCTCCCTGTATTTGAGGATGTACGTCTAGTCATAAAATTAATGTTTATACATCAATAATGTGTAGTATTCACATCTCTTTCTGTAGAATGTCATATATTTGCAGTTTTATTGTTGGAATAGTTTTTCAACTCTTTCATGCAAACTGAAATTTTGTACCATTTCACGCTATCTTCACATATTGTGAATGTGTCCGTGTGAGGCAGAGTCTGAAAGGGAGGAATTCAGGATAGTGTGAGAAATAACTACACAAATATCTAGAATAATTTGGGCATAAAAATTGCATAGCCTTGTTATATTTCTTAATGTATTCTTATTTAATTACTTGTATGTATAGCAGATGTGATGATAGTCTATGATACTAAGTCATATGGCAAGAGATAAGTAAGATTAGAAGAGCCTGAAGAGGGCTTCCCTGGTGGCGCAGTGGTTGAGAGTCCGCCTGCCGATGCAGGGGACGTGGGTTCGTGCCCCGGTCCGGGAAGATCTCACATGCCGCGGAGCGGCTAGGCCCGTGAGCCATGGCCGCTGAGCCTGCGCATCTGGAGCCTGTGCTCCACAACGGGAGAGGCCACAACAGTGAGAGGCCCACGTACCGCAAAAAAAAAAAAAAAAAAAAAGCCTGAGAAAATTTTAAAATCTTAAACTTGAAATAATGCATAAAAGCAAGCAGAGTGGCCCTTATGAACAAAAGTACAGAGAAGGCAGAGGTCAAAGATACAAGATAAGCATTCAGGTCATCAGGGTGCACACCAGTGACATTGATTCAATACCTATCATGGATAAAGAGACTTCTGAACCCTTCAGGAGGTTGGAAGTACAAATGAGTTGTTGAATATTACAAATGCCTTACAAGTAAATTTAGAAACCCATATTCCTGCTAAAACTATTTCTCAGAGATACATTTGAGAGGCTCAGTCATTCTGAGTAACCTTCTTGAGTCTTACATTTCTCCTGTATGCAAAAGTGAAGTGGGAGACAGGAAATACCTTTCTCACTGTGTTTTAAGGATACATATTTTTAAAACGTGTCTGTTGATTGATTGATACACAGTGTGTTCAAAAAAATATATTAATTACCTTCTTTAATCTTACACGAATTACTTTAAAAATCTAGGCCTGTGAGCTTAGAGCCTGTGCTGTGCAACAAGTGAAGCAACCGCAATGAGAAGCCCATGCACCACACAAAGAGTAGCCCCCGCTCACCGCAACTAGAAAAAGCCCACGCATAGCAGCGAGTACGCAACATAACCAAAAATAAATAAATTTTTAAGAAAAACCAAAATTCATCCATTCCCCTTTTTGTTACTATAATCAGAACAAGTTATCTTTAGAAGTTTCATTTATTGACAAAATTCTGTACTTGGAAAACTAAGCCATATATATTTATTATAAGTGCTAGCTTGGTGAATCTTTGACAAAACATGGTGATAATAGAAAAATAAATATACCCTTAAGAATAAGTCTACATAATTATCTTTAATAAGAAATTCATATTTATAGGAATTTATGTATATTTTTGGTCGTGGTAAGAAAAGTTAACATGAGATTTATCTTCTTAATGAATATTTAAGTGTACAATACAGTACTTTTGACTGTAGGCACTATGTTGTACAATAGGTCTGTAGAACTTATCTTGCATAACTGAAACTTTATATCCTTTGAACAAATCGCCATTTCCCCATCCCCCCAACAACCATCATTCTACTCTCTGCTTCTATGAATTTGACTATTTTAGATATTTCATAAAGTGGAATCATGAAGTATTTGTCCTTCTGTGATTAGCTCATTTCACTTAGCATAATGTCCACCAGATTTATCCATGTTGTTGAATGTAGCAGGATTTCAGGATTTCCTTCCTTTTTAAGGCTGGATAATATTACATTATATATACAAGTATTTTAGTCAGTTTAATTAGATTTTAGTAACTAATTATTACAACTTCTCTGGGTAGTAACCACTATGATGATTGATGCCTCTTAACTCCTGAATTTGCCTGAGCTGTAGAAACTAGCAAATTTATATGTTTAGATCTTTTGATGAATTTACTCCATATTGCTTTTAGCACAGTAGGTTCCCAAAGTGGCAAAGAAAAATCTGACTTTTCAGTGTTTTCTTTTTAAGCACAGAGTGCCTGTTAAACATAAACATATAACTTCATGATTATGTAATTACATTTCTTTTTTCACAAAGCCATGGGATATTGGGCATAATAATGTGGGTAATCTATCCACTAAAACTAGCAGCATACAGAATTTAAATCGACAATATGATGTTATTGTAAAAAGCAATTATTTTATTTCTCTGAAAAATAATGATAATTTAATAATTCTATACTAATATAATGACTAGAAATATTGGTATATTTCTTAAACAGCGTGGTTTCCTATCTTCACACTGAAATGCCAGTGTTAAATCATCTATTTGTTAGTATGATGATAGCTTTCATTTGAATAGTGCTTTACAGTTTTCACAGAACACTTTCATATATTATTCCTCTGTTCTTCAAAATAACTCTATAAGGAGGCAGATAACTGGTATTCTTTTTTGAATATAAATGAAGAAATAGAGGCTTAAAGAATATTTGTAGCATGGCTACAGCAACTTAATAGCAGACCTGACCTTGAATCCATGTCACTTAACTCTCAGTCCAGTGTTCTTGCCACTAAATTACTGGAAGTTCAATGTTATGAGAGTTGCAAAATCAAGTCAGCAAGTATCATACATTATACTGTATTTAGATGATAATCATCTAGATAAAATGGGTCTATTTCATTATAATTTAAACATTAACAAACATCTGATATTTCAAATCATATAGCTCCAAATCAGGCCAGTCCTTTAGAAAAGAAAACTATCAGAATTATAAAGACAATCCACATAATTAGAACCCAAATGCCATTTGCCTAAATTTAGTTTGCAGTGAGTCAAATTTGACACATAATTATCTTTGTTTCAGAAGACCACACTTCCAAAATAGAATCCACTAATGATTTAGGCTATCTTCTGGAAAATCCATATTTTTTGTAATGATCCCTAGAGCTACTCACTATTTGTACTGATTTTTCAGCTCAAATATATTTCAAGGCAGTGGCAAAGTTTCAGGCACAATGAATGTTTAGGTGGCTTCAAACAATTCTGCTCCTGCTAGATGCTTCAGTAGAGGAGGAATCTCATGCCAGGCCTGCCTAATATATTTGCTTTTGAAGAAAAGCCAAACTCTTGTCTGGTCTCACTCACCTCTTGCTTTTTTGAAGATGCTTAGGAGTCTGTATGTCAGGAATGCATACTTGTTTTGCCTTCTGACTGGAACACTCTTCCCCTAGATGTGTCCCCATAGCATACCTTCTCCCATCTTTTATTTCCTTGCTCAAGTCTCACTTTTCTCAAGAGTATATGCTAGACTACTCTGTTTAAAATAGGAGCCTCAGTTTCTTGTGAAACACTTACCTTGCCTTTTAAAATTATCCCTGTGATCACTTATCCCTTCTTGAAACCACATTATCTATGTATTTGTTGGTTCTGTTTCTATCATTCCCCTACAATATAAGTTGGGACTGGGTCTTTATTTTTTTTTTTTTTTTACTTTATCAGCAACACCTAAAAGAGCAGCTTGCACATATCAGCTGATGTGAATGATTGATTCATACTATTCTCCCTTTGCTCATGGAGACTCAATATTCTATTAATGCTACTACACCACTGGGATTCATGCTCTGTGATACCAAAGACTGGGTATTCCCAAATTCACTTGGTTAAATGAAGGTTCCATCTTGCTCTTGTCGTTTGCTCTGCAGTCGGCTAACTTTATCTTATCTTGCACTATTCAGATGAATTTAGTTGTCTGAAGTTACTTCAGGAAGCTTGGTGGGGATTAAAAGAATATAAGGAAAGTAAGTTGAATTTCAAGGATTTTAGCCAATAAAGATTTTAATGCAATGCTAGTTTTAAACAACGAGATGTTTTCAGATTAAAATAGGGTTTCAAATTTTTCCAATATCCATTGAAGATAACAAGTGCAAGTGCTTTGGATTTCTATTTAAATATTAATTTAAACATAAAAGTTTCCCTTGTGAACTGAGGTTATTTGATTACTCATAACCAACATTCAGAAAATACCCAATCTCTCTCTAGACTGACAGACAATGCAACTTATTCCAATTTTTCAGTCTTTCTTCCCTCTATCTTCCTGTTTCTCTATGTGACTGTTAAATACAAAAAATTGTCCAGTGCCTTGGAGCTTCTTTTTGTTGGCATTGAATATTTCATATTTGAATAAATCTGTTTGAGTTAAAATCACTAGATTAGTTTCTCTGATCTCTATTATTCTTTTCCTCTTCACTGTCCAATATTTTTTATTTAAACTTTTTATTCCCTTCTCAATTACTCTTTGCACTCAATTTCCAACAAAGAAAATTTGGTAATTATAACATATTTTCTAATACTTTTTATATTTTTTATAGTTAACTTTACATACTTTTTTCATAAAACAAATTATTTAAAATATATATGTATTACAATAAAAATACAAAGAATTGTATGACATCTTATGTATTTATATATGTATTTCTGAGTTGTTTTAGAAGAAGAAAGAGATCTTTTTTTAAAAATAAACTCCCCAAATAGCAATTAATATGTCTTTCAATTACTTGGCAGCAAAGCATAATCACTGGTTGACTAAATAAAAATATTTTTAAAAATGAATTAGTTAAATTGCTCCATTGAACATGTATTGGGCTATTGTATAGTAACCTTCAGCAATTAAGATGGTATTGAAAGTGCTAATAACTTATGAAAATTTGGGATTAAGTTATTTTAATATCTTCATTTACCAATTCATCAATTGACTAAAGTAAATGTTTAGCAGATGTATTCATTGTTTTTTTGTGGTTTACTGACAAAGTTAGTAAATTGAGGAGTTATTTAGACGAATGTGTATTATAGGATTTGCTAGAGAATATCTTCTATATCAAGAGTTTCCAATAAGAAGCTGAATTGGGGAAAATATTACCATCATATGATACTATATTTGTATATAAAAAAGCAATGAAAACAATATGTTATTAAAATTGGCATTTTCATCAAAATATTTAAATATTAATCAAATATGTAGCTCAGCCAAAACTTGGAAAAGACTTCTGGTATTTAGATGAGAACCCAAATATTTATATGTATTTAGAGTATGTTGATGCTAAAACAAGTTGTTAAATGTGAGAAAGAGCTGCTAATTATTTACATTTTTCAATTTTACAGATTTTTCTACCGTTATTTTTTATTTAAAAACAAAAGCATAGCATTTATTTCCAATCTCCAGACTGCACTTCTATGACTTAAGCTTAATTTCAACTAATGTAATATTTGAACAAGTTTTAAACTTTTCTAGCTGAGAGCTCATTGACATGGCACTTTCCAGCACAAAAATGTTATTTATATTCCAGTCAAAAGCAGATGTTTACATACATATTTCTGAATTGTAATGTGGTGTGATTATAACCAAATAATGTTTTATTGAGCCAAAATCAGATTCAAAACTTCACTTCCAAACAGAATTACTTTAGTAATGTTAATTACTTTTTACTTAATAATCCAAATCTAGTGTGACTGCTTCAGATGTGGTTGTTCTACAGGAAAATATACTCACTTCAGTGAAAATGCTCTTAACTTAGGGGTGATACTTCTAAAATCAGAAATCAGTAGGCTGAGACTCACAAATCTGAGGTCTAATATTTTGTTCTGCTATAGTTTCCTGAGGTCATTAGTCAGACCCGTTGTCACTGAGCCCACTTTTCAGTCACTTAACCGACATGAATATTTGGTTAAGAAAGAATATTTATTTTCTATGTTTGTGGGGACAAGTATTGTTTTTTTCTCATCTCAAGTTGATCCAAATAAAATGGTACTATATTAGAACTGTGCCCAACATTGCATTAATCATATAGTATCTACAGTGACCCTGGTAAATTTTTAAGAACTACACACATATTAATTCCAACTTTTCAATCAATTACCTTCCGCTGAGTTAAGCAGTCTGCCCAAGGTCATATTGCTTGGGAATGTCAAGGCTGGAATATTAACCCAGTCACTCTGATTCCAAGACTCTTTCACTTAGTTTAACCACTGCTCAATATTATCTCAAGGACTTTCTTGGAGTTGCTGTTTTTTGTTGTTGTTGTTTGGTTGGTTGGTTTTCTTAAATTGAAATATAGTTGATTTACAATGTTGTGTTAGTTTCTGATGTACAGCAAAGTGATTCAGTTACATATATATAAACTTTATGTGTATATATATATATATATGTATACACTTTTGGAGTCACTGTTTTGACTTACATTTTAAAGACATAGAAAGCATAAAGTAGATATAAACAAACCACACCCTTCCCATCATAATATTTGTGCTTTTCGTTAGAGGATGTTTCATATGGAAGTCAAATTCATCATTTTGGGCAAAATGACTTGGTCTTTCAACAACTAGCATACATGTCAGAGGTTTTCCTCTACATGGGAAATTTAGAGGTACTTCTGCTTAAACATTATTGTGAATATTCTGAAGCAATCCAGTTATATTTTATACTACTGCTTAACTATTGAATTAAATTATTCCAAATATTCTCCTCCTAAAACAAAAACTACTGTTCTATGTTTGTCTAATAGCATCATCTCATGAATATTTTCTAAGACACAAATCAGTGTTGAAACTTTCACCTGTGTCTGCGAATTTGTTGCAAATCATTAAACCTATTCAACTATAAGAAACTATTTAAGTGTTTCATAATTATTACACATTGGTTTGCTAGATAGGATTGTATTACTTATATCTCCAAAAACAAAATGCCGGGCTTCCCTGGTGGCGCAGTGGTTGAGAGTGCGCCTGCCAATGCAGGGGCCATGGGTTCGTGCACCAGTGCGTGAGCCATGGCCGCTGAGCCTGAGCGTCCGGAGCCTGTTGCTCCGCAACGGGAGAGGCCACAACAGTGAGTGGCCCGCGTACCGCAAAAAAAAAAAAAAAAAAAGCAAAAAACAAAATACCTTTATCATTGAACATTGCTAGCATAAGCACTTATCTTTAAAATACTGACAATTTAATAGATGAAATACTAGTATTTTAATTAATAAATACAGACTACTCAAAATCAGGCTTCAATTTCCATAGTTTTAAAATCCTACAGATGATTCTAATGTACAGCTAGAGAAGAGAACTATTACTGAACTGGAAGAGTAACATCTGGTAGAGTTCTGCTGGACTAAGTTTTAATCTCCTACTACCAGGGCTGTGAAACTGGAGAAATATGGAGTTGTATGATCCTCAGTGCTCACTCCTTAAAAGGTCCTTCATGTCTCTATACTCTTCTTTCAATTTTTGTCTCCTTAATTTCTGTAGCTCTCATGAATTTTGTCAATGATATTTTAAAATATAGTGTAGTACCACCAAGTTCACCTGCCTTCCATTTCTGCATTTATTTTCCTTTTCTGAAAGTTGCAGAGATTTTAATAACAGAGTAGGAATCTAGATGCAAAATGAAGAAATATAATTTTAACCTAATACAAAACAGCAACAGCAATAGTGTTCAGAAACACACAGTTCTTTTATGTATATATGCTTTGCTTTTTCTAAATGAAATTCTTGGTTGTGAGAGGTGGTCAAATTTTTTTCTTAACTACTCAAAACCTGCATCTTCTGAGTTGCATTGCACCGATGGAATATTATCTCAATCTGAAAATGGATGTATTTTTCCACATTTTCACTGAATACTTAATATTTTGATGGATAACATGAATTAGCATATGTAACATTTCTGTTAATATTTTGAAATTCATAAGTTAACCTCTTTTTTTAATTGAGATGTTACATGCTAAATAGCATATGATGATAATAAAATACAATATTTTCAATGTTTCATTTTTGCAGCTGGCTAAAGTCAGGATTGATTAGGATTCAATGCATAGGAAGAGGAAATAAATATTAATGACATTTAAAAAATTATTCAGATGACAAAATTTATTTATTTATTGGCAACAATAGAAATTTATTTCTCAAATTTCTGGAGGCAGGGAGTTTAAGATCAGGGTGTCAGTATGGTGGGTGGGGGCCCTTTTCCTGGTTCATAGCTGGCATCTCTTCACCGTGTCCGCACATGACAAGAAGGGGCTAGAGATGTCTGTGGGACCTCTTTTATGAGATCCCATTCATGAGGGCTCTGTCCCCATGACCTAAGCACCACCTTCCAAAGGCCCCTTTCCTAATACTATCATCTATGGGGGTTTGGGTTTCAACATACTAATTTTGGGGAGATACAAACATTCGGACCATAGCAGATTCATTGTAAAAATCCTCATATTTATGGCAAATATGACTTAAAATTTAAAGGGGATTAAATTTAAGAAACATATTTAACATATCTCATTAAATTACCATGTAAAGTTTTATTACTTTTTTATTCAGAGATAAGTGGTTGAAAATATTTGAAGTCTCTAAACCAGCAACTCCAAGTGCAACTTGGTGAATTCTGATTAGATTGAACTGTAATGATTGTAGTGTAAATATAAGGTCTATGACTGATATGAAATCCAATGATTTAAGCCAAAACCAAACAGTAGAAAATGAGAAATATATATTGAATAAATCATAAAACACTTCATTGAAATTTATAGTGCCTGCAAGATAAAATAAACATGTGTGCATAATGCATTAATGATTCATTTACTATGGTAATTGCTCAGTGGGCAGTTAAGCTTCCAGTGGCACTCATTATTCTAATAGAAAGGGAATGTCTTTGTAGAATTGCTATGCCTGGAGCAATAAGTTTACATTTTGTAAATTTCTAGGGAAAATAAACAAAATAAGAATTTATTATCTACTGGGTTAATATGAGTTTTTCTTCCTATTATTCTGTTCTTATTCTTTTTAAATTACCAGTTAATTCAGTCAAAAACCAAACTAATAATACTGCTTCCTTTTCTGAAAAATCTTTTAGGGGCCTTTAATAAGAACATTCCAAATCAATACAAATAAGCCAATTAAAGCATTCAAAGTCAGTTGAGATCCTCTCTCATGATGTCTTTTCATATAATGTGTCGGTAGGAGTTAAAGTCTATGCTGTTTGTCTCAGATCAAATGGCTTTTAGTTATTAAAATGAAAAACAAGCCAAATACAATGACAAAGAATAATGTTAACAAGTAAAATTAATCCTAAATCTCTGACAATACTATAATGCTACACATGTGTAGAGGAATAGTTAAGAAATAGGGTATCTCCGTGTCAGATATTTTGTACACAACCTGAAGATCAGTTGTAGTATTATACAACACTTAAATGCTTGAATCTACTATTTTTGGAAGTAAAAATATTTTTACATTGCTCTAAAATGTGATTTATATGTGTTGGGTTTCTTTGAAACATTTAGTTAACAACAAAATAAGTGAATACTAATATCATCTTGACAGCTATCCTTGGTTGATTGTGTCTTAGCACTGCAACACTTGTTTACAAATTTCTCTGGATCTACTTGTACATGACTGTTCTGAATACCTACTTGATAGGTCATTGATAACTATAATCTTAACATTTAATTCTGTCGTGATCTAGAACTCTACTTTTACTTCCAATTATGTGTTTTTCCAAATCTGCTTAATTCTTGTTTTTCAATGGATTTTTCTACATAAAATGGTATAAAATGGTTAAATTTAGGATCATTTTACACACACACATACACACAAAACTGTTCATACCGACTACTTCCCAGTAAGTTCCTTGCAAGTTTAAAAGCTAGTCCTTTTGCTTTTCTCATAATTAAGTCAATTGAATTTTATATAATATATCTCACTTAGGTTTTTGTTCAGACTGAATGAGATTATCATAAGAAAACCGGTATAACAAATATCTTAACCTCAGGTTGGAAGTAGAAAGACAAGTATGGGATTCATCCCTGCTGTGTCCTCACTCTGTGCCCTTGGGAAAGGTATCTGATCTTTCTCATCAGTATATAAAAATGGGAAGAGTTATTATTACCTCACAGGATCGTTTATGTATCAATATGGGTAGTAAGTAAGAAGAACCTTGGCACAAGGTCAGCTCTGAACAAATATTATGCCTTTTTCCTAAAGTATTGTGCACGTATCTGAGAATAGTTAACAAAAGATGATTTATCGAAATCACCAACCTGCCAGGAACCAAGATGGGGGAGTAGAAGGATGTGCTGTCACCCTCTCTTGTGAGAACACCAGAATCACAGCTAGCTGCTGGACAATCATCAACAGGAAGACACTGGAACTCACCAAAAAAGATACCCCACATCCAAAGACAAAGGAGAAGCCACAATGAGATGGTAGGAGGGGCACAATCACATTAAAATCAAATCCCATAACTGTTGGGTGGGTGACTCACAGATTGGAGAACATTTATACCACAGAAGTCCACCCACTGGAGTGAAGGTTCTGAGCCTCACGTCAGGTTTCAGAACCTGGGAGTCCGACAACAGGAGGAGGAATTCCTAGAGAATCAGACTTTGAAGGCTAGCGGGATTTGATTGCAGGACTTTGACAGGACTGGAGGAAACAGAAACTCCACTCTTGGAGGGAACACAGAAAGTAGTGTGTGCATCAGGACCCAGGGGAAGGAGGAGTGACCCCAGGGGAGACTGAACCAAACCTACTTGCTAGTGTTGGAGGGTCTCCTGCAGAGGCAGGGGGTGGCTGTGGCTCACCATGAGGACAAGGAAACTGGCAGCAGAGGTTCTGGGAAGTACTCCATGGTGTGAGCCCTCTCAGAGTCTGTCATTAGCGCCATCAAAGAGCCTAGGTAGGTTCCAGTGTTGGGTTGCCTCAGGTCAAACAGCCAACAGGGAGGGAACCCAGCCCCACCCATCAGTAGTCAAGTGGGTTAAAGTTTTACTGAGCTCTGCCCACCAGAGCAACAGCCAGCTCTACCCACCACCAGTCCCTCCCATCAGGAAACTTGCACAAGCCTCTTAGATAGCCTCATACACCAGAGGGCAGACAGCAGAAGCAAGAAGAACTACAATCCTGCAGCCTGTGGAACAAAAAACATATTCACAGAAAGATAGACAAGATGAAAAGGCCGATGGCTATGTATCAGATGAAGGAACAAGATAAAACCCCAGAAAAAACAACCAAATGAAGTGGAGATAGGCAACCTTACAGAAAAAGAATTCAGAATAATGATAGTGAAGAGGATCCAGAACTGTGGAAAAAGAATGGAGGCAAAGATCGAGAGGATGCAAGAAATGTTTAACAGATCTAGAAGAATTAAAGAACAAACAAACAGAGATGAACAATATAATAACTGAAATGAAAAATACACTAGAAGGAATCAATAGCAGAATAACTGAGGCAGAAAACCAGATAAGTGACCGGGAAGACAGAATGGTGGAATTCACTGCTGCGGAACAGGATAAAGAAAAAATAATTAAAAGAAATGAAGACAGTTTAAGAGACCTTGGAACAACCTTAAATGCAATAACATTCGCATTATAGGGGTCCCAGAAGGAGAAGAGAGATAGAAAGGACATGAGAAAATATTTGAAGAGATTATAGTTGAAAACTTCCCTAACATGGGAAAGGAAATAGCCACTTGAGTCCAGGAAGCACAGAGAGTCCCATACAGGATACACCCAAGGAGAAACATGCCAAGACACATAGTAATCAAATTGGCAAAAGTTAAAGACAAGGAAGAATTATTGAAAGCAACAAGGGAAAAACCACAAATAACATACAAGGGAGCTCCCATAGGTTAACTTCAATTTTTCTCAGCAGAAACTCTACAAGCCAGAAGGGAGTGGCATTATATACTTAAAGTGATGAAAGGGAAGAATCTACAACCAAGATTACTCTACCAGGCAAAGATCTCATTCAGATTCAATGGAGAAATCAAAAGCTTTACAGACAAAGAAAAGCGAAGAGAATTCAGCACCACAAAACCAGCTCTACAACAAATGCTAAAGGAACTTCTCTAGGCAGGAAGCACAAGAGAAGAAAAGGACCTACAAAAACAAACCCAAAACAATTAAGAAAATGGTAATAGGAGTATACATATCGATAATTACCTTAAACATGAATGGATTAAATGCTCCAACCAAAAGAAACAAACTTGTTGAATGGATACAAAAACAAAACCCATATATATGCTGTCTACAAGAGACCAACTTCAGACTTAGGGACACATACAGACTGAAAGTGAGGAGATGGAAAAAGATATTCCATGCAAATGGAAATCAAAAGAAAGCTGGAGTAGCAATACTCATATCAGATAAAATAGACTTTAAAATAAAGAATGTTACAAGAGACAAGGAAGGACACTACATAATGATCAAGCGATCAATCCAAGAAGAAGATATAACAATTATAAATATATATGCACCCAACATAGGAACACCTAAATACGTAAGGCAACTTCTAATAGCTATAAAATAGGATATTGACAGTAACACAGTAATAGTGGGGGACTTTAACACCTCACTTACACCAATGGACACATCATACAAAATGAAAATAAATAAGGAAACAGAAGCTTTAAATGACACAATAGGCCAGATAGATTTACTTGATATTTATAGGACATTCCATCCAAAAAGAGCAGATTACACTTTCTTCTCAAGTGTGCATGGAATATTCTCCAGGAGAGATCACATCTTGGGTCACAAATCATCCTCAGTAAATTTAAGAAAATTGAAAGCATATCAAGCATCTTTTCTGACCACAATGCTATGAGATTACAAATGGAATACAGGGAAAAAAACGGAAAAAACACAAACACATGGAGGCTAAACAATACGTTACTAAATAGCCAAGAGATCACTGAAGAAATCAAAGAGAAAATCAAAAGATACCTAGAGACAAATGACAATGAAAACACGATGATCCAAAACCTATGAGATGCAGCAAAAGCAGTTCTAAGAGGGAAGTTTATAGCTATACAAGCCTACTTCAAGACACAAGAAAAATCTCAAATAAAAAATTCTAACCTTACACCTAAAGGAACTAGAGAAAGTATAACAAACAAAACCCAAAGTTAGCAGAAGGAAAGAAATCATAAAGATCAGAGCAGAAATCAATGAATTAGAAACAAAGAAAACAATAGCAAATATCAACAAAATTAAAAGCTGGTTCTTTGAGAAGATAAACAAAATTGATAAAACAGCCAAAGTCATGAAGGAAAAGAGAGAGAGGACTCAAATCAATAAAATTAGAAATGAAAAAGGAGAAGTTACAACAGACACCGCAGAAATACAAAGCATCCTAACAGACTACTACAAGCAACTCTATGCCAATAAAATGGACAACCTGGAAGAAATGGACAAATTCTTAAAAAGGTATAACCTTCCAAGACTGAACCAGGAATAAATAGAAAATATGAACAGACCAATCACAAGTAATGAAATAGAAACTGTGATTAAAAATCTTCCAACAAACAAAAGTCCAGGACCAGATGAATTCACAGGTGAATTCTATCAAAGATTTATAGAAGAGCTAACACCCATCCTTCTCAAGCTCTTCCAAAAAATTGCAGAGGAAGGAACACGCCCTAACTCATTCTATGAGGCCGCAATCACCCTGATACCAAAACCATAAAAAGAACTACAAAAAAAATTACAGACCAATATCACTGATGAATATAGATGCAAAAATCCTCAACAAAATACTAGCAAACAGAATCCAACAACACATTAAAAGGATCATACATCATGATCAAGTGAGATTTATCCCAGGGATGCAAGGATTCTTCAATATATGCAAATCAATCAATGTGATATACCATATTAACAGATTGAAGAATAAAAACTATATGATCATGTAAATAGATGCAGAAAAAGTTTTTGACAAAATTCAACACCCATTTATGATAAAAAAATCTCCAGAAAGTGAGCATAGAGGGAACCTACCTCAACATAATAAAGGCTATATATGACAAACCCACAGCAAGCATCATTCTCAATGGTGAAAAACAGAAAGCATTTCCTCTAATATCAGGAACAAGACAATGATGTCCACTCTCACCACTATTATTCAACATAGTTTTGGAAGTTTTAGCCACAACAATCAGAGAAGAAAAAGAAATAAAAGGAATCCAAATCGGAAAAGAAGAAGTAAAGCTGTCACTGTTTGTAGATGACATGATACTATACATAGAGAATCCTAAAGATTCCACCAGAAAACTACTAGAGCTAATCAATGAATTTGTTAAAGTTGCAGGATACAAAACTAATGGACAGAAATCTCTTGCATTCCTATACACTAATGATGAAAAATCTGAAAGAGAAATTATGGAAACACTCCCATTTACCATTGCAATAAAAAGAATAAAATAGCTAGGAATAAACCTTCCTAGGGAGACAAAAGACCTGTATGCAAAAAACTATAAGACACTGATGAAAGAAATTAAAGATGATACCATCAGATGGAGAGATATACCATGTTCTTGGATTGGAAGAATCAATATTGTGAAAATGACTATACTACCCAAAGCAATCTACAGATTCAATGCAATACCTAGCAAATTACCAATGGCATTTTTTACAGAACTAGAACAAAAAATCTTAAAATTTGTATGGAGACACAAAAGACCCTGGGTAGCCAAAGCAATCTTGAGGAAAAAAATGGAGCTGGAGGAATTAGATTCCCTTACTTCAGACTATACTACAAACCTACAGTAATCAAGACAATATGGTACTGGCACAAAAACAGAAACATAGATCAGTGGAACAAGATAGAAAGCCCAGAGTTAAACCCACAACCCTATGGTCAACTAATCTATGACAAAGGAGGCAAGGATATACAATGGAGAAAAGGCCATCTCTTCAATAAGTGGTGCTCGGAAAACTGGACAGCTCCATGTAAAAGAATGAAATTAGAACACTGCCTAACACCACACACAAAAATAAACTCAAAATGGATTAGAGATCTAAATGTAAGACCGGACACTATAAAACTCTTAGAGGAAAACATAGGAAGAACACTCTTTGACATAAATCACAGCAAGATCTTTTTTGACCCACCTCCTAGAGTAATGGAAATAAAAACAAAAATAAACAATTGTGACCTAATGAAACATCAAAGCTTTTGCACAGCAAAGGAAACCATAAACAAGATGAAAAGACAACCCTTAAAATGGGAGAAAATATTTTCAAATGAATCAACGGACAAAAGATTAATCTCCAAAATATATAAACAGCTCCTGCAGCTCAATATTAAAAAAAACAAAAAACCCAATCCAAAAGTGGGCAGAAGACCTAAATAGACATTTCTCTAAAGAAGACATACAGATGATCAGGAAGCACATGAAAAGCTGCTCAACATCACTAATTATTAGAGAAATGATAATCAAAACTACCATGGGGTATCACCTCACACCAGTTAGAATGGGCATCATCAGAAAATCTAGAAACAACAAATGTTGGAGAGGGTGTGGAGAAAAGGGAACCCTCTTGCACTGTTGGTGGGAATGTAAATTGATACAGCCACTATGGAGACCAGTATGGAGGTTCCTTAGAAAAGTAAAAATAGAATTACCGTATGATCCAGCAATCCCACTACTGGGCATATACCCAGAGAAAATCATAATCCAAAAAGACACATGTACCCCTATGTTCATTGCAGTGCTATTTACAATAGCCAGGTCATGGAAGCAACCTAAATGCCCATCAACAGAGGAATGGATAAAGAAGAAATGGTACATATGTACAATGGAATATTACTCAGCCATTAAAAGTAACAAACTTGGGTCATTTGTTGAGATGTGGATGGATCTAGAGACTGTCATACAGAGTGAAGTAAGTCAGAAAGAGAAAGACAAATATCATATATTAACGCATATATGTGGAATCTAGAAAAATGGTACAGATGCACCGGTTTGCAGGGCAGAAATTGAGACACAGATGTAGAGAACAAATGTAGGGACACCAAGGGTGGAAAGTGGCCGGGTGATGGTTGTGGTGGTGTGATGAATTGGTTGATTGGGGTTGACATGTATACACTGATGTGGATAAAATTTATGACTAATAAGAACCTGCTGTATAAAAAAATAAATAAAATAAAATTCAAAAAATAAAGATGATTTATCACGTAAATTAAGTAAAATATACTAACTGTACTTGAAGTAACTTTTTCCTTTCTTCTTATTGCAATGAAAGAAATGTCTGTTTTACTCTCAAGGCCAATCTCTTCATTTGTATCCCTGTTCTCAACCCTGTGATTTCACAAAGATATCACCATTTGGTCACCAACTCTTCAGTTCCTATATTGCCCATTTTCCTGGATCATTACAAGTGGCATATAAAGATATTTTATTAACATCCATAATAAAATATGTCCTTTCTTTACTACACATCTATTTACCAAACCACTCATTATTCTGCCCAATTCAAAGCCAAGATTCACAGCCAAAATTTCAAGCTCAAACTGTCTTGACTTACTCAGTTTCATCAATTCCTTTCTCTATTAGAATATGAATTTTAGCACTCTTGCACTAAAGCTATTTATCTTCTCCATTAATTTTCCAGCTGCAACTTATTCCTGATTTCTTTCCTATCTCACTGGATATTCTTTTCATCCTATTTTTCCTTTCCATTCCTCTTCCCAAACAATAGATGATAATGGTTTACATGCCCAATATTGGACCTTCTTTTCCATTTTTTAATACTCTGTTCCTAGGTGATTTTAAATTCCTCGGTTTTGAAGATGATTTTTATACTAATGGCTTTAAGTGCCATTAGCAACTTTATCCTAGAGCTTCTTTTTTATGATTTAGATTCACAAATACATGGAATATATGTCATTTTTCCTAGGTGTCAGCCATTTTCTCAAATTTACCATGTCTTAAATTGAAGTTTAAGCAATCCACACAACCCACCATATCTCATCTTTGCAAATGGCTTCCCAACTCACTATGTTATTAAATTCAGATCTCTGTGTGTTATCCCGGATTGCTCCCATTCCCTCAACCTTCATGCCTCAAAATCATTGGGCAATCACTCAATCCATGAAAACAAATATCTTAATCTCTATTTTCTTTGTCCTCATTGCCAAATCTTAGTCCAGTTTAAATTTATTTTCCAAGATTACTAGAGTCTGAAGACTTTAGTCTCATAGAAGTTCTTCCTTTTGCCACTCTTGCTTTCTCATCCATTCTGCATAAGATGGCAACATTGGTCTTTCTGTTATAACATTCCACTATTTAAAATCTAACATTGGCTTTCTCTTTTGATATCCTTCCTTGAGCTTGAGTCTCTGTCTGCTCTGTTTCCCATTTATTTTCCCTAGTATTTCCCTTTCCCACTATGTATCCATCATTTTGATCTTCTTTCAGTTATTGAGAAAACTTTGTTTCTCAACCTCTGATTTTTCCATACTATTTTTTTCCTCCCCACCACATTATCATCATTGGTATCAGTGAAATATATGTACCATTCAGCTTGCTGTTGCTCAGGCAAGAAAGCTAGGCATTATCTTTGAAATTCCTTAATATTTGATTTCAGAATCCATTCCAGCACAAAGCCACTTTGATTCACTCCAACATATATTTCATTTTTTAAAATTAATTTTTATTGGAGTATAGTTGATTTACAATATTGTGTTAGTTTCTGCTGTACAGCAAAGTGAATCAGTTATACATATACATATATCCACTCCTCTAAAGATTCTTTTCCAATATAGATCATTACAGAGTATTGAGTAGAGTTCCCTGTGCTATACAGTAGGTCATTATTAGTTACCTATTTTATAAATAGTAGTCCAACACATATTTCAAATTGTTCCATCTTTTCTTGCCTTCACTGCCACATTCTCATCCAGAACATCTGCCCCACTACTATTTATATTTGTATACTCTGTTTTATTCATGTCTTCTCTAATCACTATTTCCTTCCTTCTACTTGCTTTAAATTTACTTTGATCTTCTTTTTCCAGTATCTTAAGGAGGAAGGTCAGGTTATTGATTTGAGATCTCTCTTCTTTCTTGATACAGGCATTTAGTGCTATAAATTTCCATTTAAGCACTGCTTTAACTGTATTCAATAAATAATAAATATATCTCAAAATATTTTTTAATTTTCCTTTTTATGTCTTCTTTAAAACATTGATTGGGGGCTTCCCTGGTGGTGCAGTAGTTGAGAGTCTGCCTGCCGGTGCGGGGGACGTGGGTTCGTGCCCCGGTCCGGGGGGATCCCACATGCCGCAGAGCGGCTGGGCCCATGAGCCGTGGCCTCTGGGCCTGCGCTTCCGGAGCCTGTGCTCCGCAATTGGAGAGGCCGCAGCAGTGAGAGGCCCGTGTACCGCATAAATAAATAAATAAATAAATAAATAAACATTGATTGTTTAGAAATGTGTTGTTAATTGCCACATATTTTTTCCCCACATTTTAATGTTATTAATTTCAAATTTCTATTTTGTTCAGAGAACATACTTTGTATCCCTTGTGGTTGAATAAAATATTTTTCATTGTTTCTATTATTTCTATTTTAAATTTATTGATGCTTGTTTTATGATCTAGCATATTCTCTGTCCTAGAGAATATTTCATGTGCAATTGAGAAAAATGTATATTCTGCTGCTATTGGGTAGAGTGTTCTATAGATGTCTGTTAGGTCTAGTTGGTTTATATTATTGGTCAAGTCTTCTATTTCTTGTTGATCTTCTGCCTAGTTGTTCTGTTATTGAAAGTGCATAAAGAAGTTTCCCAACTATTATCATTGAATAGTCTATTTCTCCCTTCAATTCTGTCAATTATTAATAGGACCCATTTATAATTAAAAATTGTTCATATTTATCTCCAATAACTTTTTTGCTTTAAAGTCTATTTTGTTTGATATCAGTATAGATATTCCAGCATTCTTGTGGTTACTGTTTGCATGATATATCTTTTTGCATCCTTTTACAATCAAACGATTTGTATATTTGAATCTAAAGTATGTTACCTGTAGCTTACATATAGTGGGATTATGGTTTTTATCCAGTATGATAATCTCAGTGTACTGATCAGGTTATTTAGTCCATTCACATTTAATGTTTTATTGAAACAGTTAGATTTATGTCTGCCATTTTACTTTTTCTCAAGTCTTTATTTGTTCCTCTACATTCTGCCTTTGCTGCTTTCTTTGGCATTAAGTGAATATTTTCTAATGAAGCATGTTAGTTTCTTTAATGATTTGCACTACAATTTGAGGATTTTTTAGTGGTTTCTCTAGG
This sequence comes from Pseudorca crassidens, assembly GCF_039906515.1. Taxonomy (NCBI): domain Eukaryota; kingdom Metazoa; phylum Chordata; class Mammalia; order Artiodactyla; family Delphinidae; genus Pseudorca; species Pseudorca crassidens. The sequence goes on from NC_090299.1 coordinate 82,402,326, forward strand.
ATTTACCATATTTAACACCTTAAACTTTCTCAAGGTTATGTGTCAATTGTATCTCCAGGAAATTATATTCCAGGAAGTCTGGAAAAACATATCTGATGTGCTCGTATCCCGAAAGTTTTCATTTAAATTGCATTGGTTAGAAAGCAGTTAGAGGGTTGAGGTTGCTGTTTAAGGGGTATTTTGAGAAGGAGGCCTTGATCTTTAAAAGTGATATGACTAGACAACTTATCAGGTATCATTAGTAAAAATAATACTAATTTTCTTTATATCTAAATGTCATAGGCATAGAAACCAGGAACTTTATGAGCTCAGGCTTTTTTAAAAAAACAAAATCTGAATGCTGTATTCTTGTTTGGACTAGACCTCATACTTGTTAGGAGCAAATGTAAAAGTCTGTAAGATACTTTTGTTAACTTTCATTGTCACAGCTTTTATCTTATCTGATCTTAAAAATCTCAAATTTTCTTACTAGTGCTTCAGCATTTGATAGTCATAAATCTGTCTAAGTAAACACACTGATTTATCTTCCTCTCTGAAGTAAAAATGGCAATGGAATTGACAATGCTTACAGAATAAAATCGTTTAAGTATTTTTAAGTTTTATCAACATCTCTTCTTCAAAGATTAACTTCTGGATTGAACAGACAACAAATCCACCCCCCAGTAATTTAAGCAGCAAGGAAATTATTGGGCAGTACTAGAAAGCTTACAAAATCTTTTAATGAGCAAGAAGAACAAGTTCACACTTGAGTGTTAGGAACAACTCCCAGAATCAAACACTGAACTAGGAGAGATATTGCTTTTTCCACCAATTCTATTCCATGCTGTCTATGTAGCAATAAGAAAACTACTGCATCCACTGTAGTGTCTAGAGTGAAAGTACTATCTGTACTTTCACCTAGGTCAACAAAATAGATTCTCTAAGCCATAATGTGTCTCACTGACTTTTCATCTGAATCCAAATCTAACATGTTTGCATTTAATAGACAGTTCCTAAACTATATGTCCTATATGTCAGTGCTCTGGTAGAAAGGAAAGCTGAGAAACATATTACCTTGTTTTGGTTTTGTTTTGAATGTACATATGATTGGAGTTACAATACAAGAAACCATTAACATTTGGAAATTACTGTGTTCAAAATATTTTAGACTACTACAAATAAGAGGCATACTCTTAATTTTGTAGCCCCTTAGCTAGAAAAAGTAACCATATATTTCAACACATGTTCCATTGTTAAATGTTTCTATACAACGAGACAAAAATATCATACTCTTTCTAAAATGAATACAAATTGGATCTGGGGCTATGGTGACATCTAAGAGAAGTGCCTAGGGCAGAAAATTTAAGGATGCATACATTCTCGGGTGTAAAAATGAGCCTTGCCACAATATTCTATTACCTATGAAATTTCAGAACTTACCACAAGTAATACAGTCTATATTGTAGAAGAAAGGGACAAAATTAACAAGAGAATAAGTTCAAATGTAAATATAATCATGGAAAAGCAAAAGTAAAAGTGTACAGCTATTATAGTTTTTGTCTCTGGATTTGGTCCTAAGAAAACACTTGGCTGTATAATATCTTTTCTCATCTACCCATCCCATGCTTCTCTGAACTCAACTTACATTTCAGTCATGGTGAGCAAAGACGATAAATACACTTTCAGAATAAGCATCTATTCCAATGAGGACAAGTTGCTCTCTCCTCAGTGATGATAGGTGTCAGGTACTCTATTAGGAAATTAGACCACACTATACTTTTTGGCAAGTTTTTCCCTCTACAAAACTAAAAGTCAGATCAACTGTGGTGAAAGAAAGGTTAGGTAATCAAGCCCTCACATAAACTTTGCATCTGGCATTAAGTTAACATTTTTTGTGAGCCATCAGGAAAGCTAGGAAAAGCTAGGATAAATCTGATATATTTTCCAATTATGTTTTTTAATTTTTAATTTATTTTCTCATTGCACACATCTGCTCAGATCTTTATAGACAGGTTTTAGGGATGCAATAAACAACCAACTATCACCAGAGAGCCTTGAGGGTAAATCCACTCTGCTTGCCACTTTTGACCCACTGCCCAACCTAACAAGCATAACATTTTGTATCTGGTTGCTATGTGCTTCTACCTGGCCTTTCCCCATATGTGGGTGCCCATTTCAATGGCAGAATATCCCATTTTCATGCCCAGTTTACTGAAGACATTCAGCACAGAGCTTTTCTGGGTTATTGTTGCTTTCCTCACCAATGCAGTTTTCTTGACTTGGTGAAGGGAATGTTCTCTGGTACCTCACCAGAGATATAATTAAAGAACAGTGAATGGTCCACACATGCTATATTTTTTAACCTACACATACTATTTTTTTTAACCTACACATACATCGGCATTTGGATTATTTTGTTATGTAATTCAACATAATTTATAGCAGCTCAAGTTATTTTAGAATAAGTTAACAATGAGTGCCAGTTTCAGTCTACCAATTTAACAAACCAGGCCTACCATTCCCATCTGTTCCAGGTAGTATGTTTAATTCAGATTCTCTGGATAAATGCATACATCTAGCATAAGTTTTCCATCACACATCTATTTTAATTCAGCACCTCATAGAACCAGAATCTATTTTCTCCTCCATCTGTTTATAGCTACAGAAGAAATGTGATTTTTTTCAGGCAGTCCTAGAGATTATTTTTTAAACCTGCTTTGATACAAGAATCAAAAATTGTAAGGTTGAAATTTTCTTTAAGATTTCCATAGCATGGGACTTCCCTGGCCGTCCACTGGCTAAGACTCCATGCTTCCACTGCAGGGAGCGCAGATTTGATCCCTTGTTGGAGAACTGAGGTCCTTCATGCCTCATGGTGCAGACAAAAAGAATTTCCATAGCAGTTATAAGTAATCAACCAGCTCATCCATTCCCATAAATTTCCTAATCATAATCATAATCTATAACAGAAAATGTTCATTCTACTAAGTGAATTGCCTTGCCTTCTATAGGCACAGTCGTGTAGTTGATCCTTTATCTGTGAAAACTTAAAACAGTTGAAAATTTAAGAAATGCCTTAGCTTCTGTGTGGTAAGGACTCTGAGAATTTCTTCCCCTAATGTTACTTGAATATAAGTGCTTCCAAAACTAACCAGATTCCTACTTTTCTCAAAGATTTGTTGTTTGAAATCAGTCCTTGGCTAACATTTATTTATCAACATCAGTCTTAGATACTAAAGTTCAGTCTAGCTATTTTAAAGAGGAATAAATTCTTCTTAGAAGAAACTAAAACAAATAATAAACAAGCAAACAAAACACGTAGGATTTTTGGAAGGGCTAAGAGCAGGTCCTGGATGAGTTTCCAGTAGCAATGTTCAGAACTCCATTGTTATTAACGTTAGTTAATGTCTGAGGGATTTATAACAGAATTTTTCTGTCCTAAACATGCTTAGGGGGCTGTTGCTACCTACTCTAATCAAGAACTCTGCTTTTTCTAATGTCACTCATGCAGTTATCCTATTCCATATTCACATTGCTTCCTTCTGAAATAAAATCTCATACCGATGTGTATAAGTATCAGAGTTTGTTCAGAAAACTTTGAATAGTAACGGGAGGCAAATGCTCACTCTGACTTCCATCCACACAGTAAATGATTAATACTTATACAATTGTATACTTTCACAAAAAAGAGTTACACATAGTTGCTTGCATTTACTGTGGCAAGTTAAATAAAAATAACCTAAAATTTCTATGTTCAGGAAAGGAAACAGAGGGTTGACCTCCTTGTCACAACACAGTTAACAGCCTTTACTAAATGTCGGCTCTAGAGACATGGCACATGACAGCATAGCACTGAGTAATTTGTATAAAACTTGAGATAAATAAAATATTGAGACTGTGTGTGTGTGTGTGTGTGTGTGTGTGTGTATACCCTGCATATATATTTCATTTCAGTGTCTGGCATCCTACTATGGTCAAAGTTTCAGATTTCTAAATTGAGAGAATAAAAGAGTTTGGAGCTCTTTTCAACATTTCCTTTAATGTAAGTTTAATGTTAAATGAAAATTGTCTCCGTGTAATATCATAAATTGTATTAGTTTGCTGGAACTGCCATAACAAAATACCACAAACTGGATGGCTTAAACAACAAAAATGTATCCCCTCACAGTTCTGGAGGCTAGAAGTCAAATACCAAGGTGTTGGCAGGTTTAGTTTCTCTTGAGGCCTCTCTCCTTGCCTCACAGATGCTTGTTGCTTGCCTCCTTGCTGTGTTCTCTGTGCTGTGCTTGTGCATCACTGGCATCTCTTTTCTTTTTTTTTTAATTTTTATTTTCTTTTACTTTTTAACATCTTTATTGAAGTATAATTGCTTTACAATGTAATGTTAGTTTCTGCTGTATAACAAAGTGAATCAGCTATATGTATACATATATCCCCATATCCCCTCCCTCTTGAGTCTCCCTCCCACCCTTCCTATGGTGTCTCTTTTCTTATAAAGACACCAGTCATATTGAATTAGGGCTTCTCCCTTATTACCTAATTTAACCTAATTACCTCTTTGAAAGCCCTATCTCTAAATACAGACATATTCTGAGGCACTGGGGGTTAGGACTTCAATATATGAATTTCGAAGAGACACAATTCAGTCCATAACACTGATGATCTGGCACTGCATGCCTGGGAACCTGGAAGTAAGCGGATTGGCTTTAATCATTTTCTTTATAGACAGAAAATGGGTGATTCTTCTGGAAGCTTTTCTGGAAAAGCTCTTAAAAGTGGCCTGAACCAACCAGTAGGTGTTTTTTTTAGGTCATTCTGTTTTCTTCCTTTATCAGATATGAATATAGATATAATGCCTGGAGTTGTGGGGGCTATCTTGCATTCAAGATCAAGACAATTCTTTCAGGTTGGAACCACAAGCTAAGAATGGGCAATGTATTGCTTAGGGCATTGCACATCAGTTCCAGGTTACCTACCCTTGGATTTATTTAAGACAAAGAAAAAATAAATAAATCCATATTTTTTAAACCAATTATTTTTCCTTTGATTCATTTATAAAATTTCAGGTTAATATACAAATGTTAGTTGTTTAAGCAACTTAAATATATTATCATTGTTAATTGCAAAATAGTATATCATATGGTTCTCTATGTGAAAAAGATATAGGTTTAAATTGAACAATAAATGTTGAATTGTATCTCTAGCTCACTTTTATAATTCAGTTTTATCATCAGGTGTTGAAGTATTATTAGAAGATAAATATTAAAATACTAATGAAACAATTTTTCTTATGAAGTGTTAAAAAAAGAATAGTATGCTCTTATCTGTAGCTATGAACTCCAATGAAAATCAGCCAAGCAAAGAACAAATCAAGTTTGAAGTGGAACTACTTTAATTATCTTATTCCTAGGGAAAATTAAAATAATTTGCACTTGTGCAGTTTGATCACTAAATAAGCTCTGCAATTGCCACTTGAAAATTTGTATATTAAAATAAAAAGAATGGTTAAAATGAGTTCATATTAATGAAAGACCAATATGTAATTCAATTGAAGATGATCAGTTCTATATTTTAGGAATTTAGAGACTGAAGCAGATTTTAATAAGTAGTTGACTTTAGTTATTATCCAAGACATGTAGAACGTTGAACTACTGAAATGAACATCGATACTAAACACAGAAAAAAAGCTTTGTTTTGCTATGGACATTACAAAATTTGAGAAATTTTCAATGATGACAAATATACACTTTAAATATGGTCTTGTTTTTTTACAATTGGTTGGAAATATTCCTTTCATTTTTCAAACATGTATTGAGCACTAATTATATGTCAGATGCTTTTTTAGGCACTGGTGATATAGCAATAAACAAATCATAATAAAATCTCTGTTCTTGTTGGCTTGTATTTAAAACAGACAGAAAGTGAGACATATAATAAGCAAAATAAGGTCAGTTACATAATATATCATAATATGATAAAGAATGCAGAGGTAAATAAAACAAGGAAGAGGAATGAGGATTGCCACAGTAAATAAAGTAGCCAGAGAAGTCTTTAGAGAAAAGATGAAATTTGCCCAAAGAAGTGCAGTTGACAAGGTACACCCTCCCACCTTAAGCAACAAATAAAACTACAAACGTGTTTCCCTTATTACACAACACACAAAGTAATGATCCCTGAGAGAAGGGAACAAATGAACAATGTAAGCACTAACTTTTCTCTAGGCTACAGGCTGCAGTGACTGAAATTATTTACCCTGGTATCATTAGTGTTTGGATACTTTCAAATTTTCAGATTTTGGCTCAAATTTCACCTTCTCAGTGACATCTTCCTTGAACTTTACCTCCTGATCATCTTATGGCATTACATGTTATTCATAGCACTTGTAATGATTTGAAATTATCTTGTTCATTTTTTGATTAAATGCTTATTGCATGTATCTATCCAAAAGATCGTAATATTTATGAAAGCATGAGCATTTATGAGGCAACATGTCTGGTAATTTATCAGTTTCCTCAATGCCCAGAAAATTCACTGGCATAAAATAAATACTTAATAACTATATGTTGAATGACAATGCAAATAATACATGTAAATGGTACAAACTCACTAATAAAAAGAGATGTTAAAAAAGAGAAATCCTATAGTAGCTGTTCTAGTTAATATTTATGAGCTCATTTAATCCTTACATCAAGCCAGTGAGTTAGGGAACATTTTCATTCTCACTTTACATATAAGGAAACTGAAAAATAACTAGTTTGAATATGTTAGCCAATGTTACATGTAAGTGTCAAAACCAATCTGGCTTGAACGTTAATTTAAATCTCAAGTTCTTAACCACTGTGTAGTACTATTTACTTACTATGTGTTATAAATTTACTACATTGAAAAAGTATCACGAGAAATTTGAGAGTACAATGAGGCATAATGACATATTAAACAAAATTAAAGAAAAAACAGGAATAAAAACGTTATGACAAGACATCATCAAATTGAGGGCCAATAACTGAAAATGATGAAACATGAATGCTTTCATTATGATAAAAATATAACCACAAATATTAAACAGACAACTATATATCAAATATTATACAATAAAGATGTATAATTTATAAAATCAAACATGGTATGGTTAAAGGAGGAGCAAGCTGAAATACAAGGTCTTTTCATTTCAAATTAAAGAACATTAAAAAATAAATACTAATATGTAGCCACAACTGCCAAACACTGTGCTGGGTTCTAAGTATTCAAATAAGAATAAAGTACAATTTGTGACTTTTAAAGATTTATAGAGAGATTAACTTCTCTACTTTCTATTATTGCAAGGCTCTTAGATATTGAAAATATATGATGTTATATTTGAGAGAATATCAGATATCTATCCATGCCTGATTAGGTAAGATTGCTAAGAGTTTGAAATGACTAATTTGTAATGATGATGTTTGTATCTGCAAACCCTCCTACTCTTGAGGGGAAAGAGTCAGCATGTTATAGCCGGCTGGTGGTATGTTTGTACACTCTATGTAAGGAGGTGTATACTTGCATATGAAGATAAATGACATCACATTGTGAAGATGAAATTTTAAAGGGGGAGTTATTGAGGTAGCTTGAAATCATTGCCAATGGCAACATTATTTAAGCTAGGCTTCTCAGTGTTAAATCACAAGTCAATTTTCACTTATTTGGCTTTGGCAGGTGCAGTAGCTTCTTGCTTCAAAAATGTGATAAGATCTTGAGGAACTTCTTCCCCAAATTTTTAGTTATAGAGTTAACTTTTCAGAGGATTTAAATATACCAACAATTAGAGGAAATATTTTGAATGCCTCAGGAGTTCTTCTCAAGACTGAATTGTTAATGGAAGATTTATGTACACACTTACACAAAGGTGGGAACCATAGTAGGACCATAATTATCCTTATACTGAAAAATTATATCAACAGCAACCCATTACTTCCCCGCTAGGAAAGGAAGCTCTCTCTGGTCTGTTTAAGAATGATATTCTATTATAGCCACATTGGGAAATGTTAGCACTGAAGCATCCCTACAATAATAGAAAGATACCAGTAGTTTTAATATTATGTTTCCACTCTCCTTCCTAAAAGTCTTCAAAATAAAAAAAAATAAGTAAAGGACTGTTTTGCATTATCAGTCTGGCAATAAAGAACAACAGGGAAATTCTAGGGGCATTATTCCAGCAATTATTTGGAGCTGACTTGGAAAGCCTATTGCTTTATAATTAGATTGACTTGCCCTGTGTGACTTTTGGTACTAGAGTGGGTGAAAATGAAGCTCTTCGGCTGGTAATGATTGTTCAGACCAGGTTGTATTAAAAGAGCAGAATAAGGGACATATTTTAGGATACAGAGATATTTTGTGAATTTTTAAACAGAATAAAGAAGGAGATTCATCTTGGATCTCTTTTTTGAGTTACGGCATATTCTGATGCCTTTCTATAATCTTCAATTTTTATTTTCAAATCAAAGGTAAAATATAGGACTCATTTCTAAAAAAAAATACTACCTTGTCCCAAGGTACCACATACAAAATTTTTCACATGCTATCCAAAAGAATTATCTCCAAAGTTCCCCATAAAAATGTTTATATTATTATCACAACTTTCAATGAGGAGAGAGAGATACATATAGGATAGGCAAATTGCTTCACTATTACAGTAACAGTGCCAAAGTCAATATTTCATTCTAAGTTTTACTGACATCAGGTCCATATGGTTTTAATTTTATTTTTAATATCATTGTACTTCGCACCATGCACACAAATGTAAAAATTGAGTTCCCTGCAAAACTCTAGAAAATAAAAATTTTACAATATTAAAATAATTTCTAAGTATACAACCACATATACTTGGTTTAGTTATTATCACCTATTGTAACTTAGACAATATTTAAAAAACTCAAAGAGTCAAAGATTAGTCTAGGCAAGGCATTACAGTAATTATAATTTAAAGACTATGATTTTAACCACAGTAGGTGTGTCACCTTTTTTATCCCTAGTGATTTCCTTGTAGTTAATAATCTCATGAGGGAAAGTTTCTAGAGGTGCTGTCACAGATTGTCTAATGTTAAACCAAGCTTGCCTTTGAAACCTTGGCTTCAAGCTTTCAGTCAATGCTTTTATTTGGACTTGACTCCTGAATCATCAAGGAAGCTCTTGAAAGTGGAATTTTCTCAGGAGCCTAAGTTAATTCTCAAAATGTTGTTATAAATATATGGAATAAAATAATTTGTAAATTGATAACTTATTTAAACCAGAAATATTTCAGCTTGAGCCACTTATCAATATTTTAAAGAACACACTAAGAAGATTATGAGGACAATTATTAAAATTAAACACGATTTTTAAAATTTTTATTTATTTACTTATTTTTGGCCTGCATTGGGTCTTCATTGCTGCGTGCGGGCTTTCTCCAGTTGCAGCAAGCGGGGGCTACTCTTAGTTGTGGTACGAAGGCTTCTCATTGTGGTGGCTTCTCTTGTTGCTGAGCACAGGCTCTAGGCTCGCGGACTCCAGTAGTTGTGGCAAGTGGTCTTAGTAGTTGTGGCTTGTGGACTCTAGAGCGCAGGTTCAATAGTTGTGGTGTGCAGGCTTATTTGTTCCATGGCATGTGGGTTCTTCCTGGACCAAGGCTCAATCCCATGTCCCCTGCATTGGCAGGTGAATTCTTAACCACTGCACCATCAGGGAAGTCCCAAACATGATATTTTAAACTAAATTCATTTAAATAAATATAATTGATAATTTAATAAATAAACATTTTATCATTTTGCTAAGTAAAACATAAATATTATTTAATAATGTTCAATTAATTTTAAAAATAGCAATATAGGGGATTTTGGTTTTATCTTTGACATTTAAAGAGCTTAGAGTATTAAAATGAAAAAGGAGGCTGTTAGATTGAGTGGCTCAAATGCCCTGGTAACCTACATGAGCAAACTAAAACCTGAGCTGGAGTCAATGCATTTGAATGAGAAAATGAGACTTAAGAACAACCAATCAAATAATTTCCTTGCTTTGCTCCCACATCTTCTCTATAAAAACCTCTCCCCTAGCTTCTGTTGGTGGAGTACTTCTATCCACTTTAGGTTTGGAGCTGCCAGATCAAATCCATGTATGCTCAAATAAACTCTTGAAAATTTGAAGGTTCCTCAGTTTATCTTTTAACAGAAGTCAATATCTCATTCTTAAAACACATACAGAGAAAAATAAACAAACTGAAATCAATGACTTCTTGGACTCATCAGAGAACAGATGATGAACCTGCTGAAGGACATCTTGGTTGCTTCCAACATTGGGCAATTATGAATAAAGCTGCTATAAACATCTGTGTGCAGGGTTTTGCATGGACATACATTTTCAACTCCTTGGGGTAAATACCAAGGAGCTCCGTTGCTAGATTTTGTAGTAAGAGTATCTTTAAGTTTGTAAGAAGCCACCAAACTGTCTTCAGAGTGGATGTACCATTTTGCCTTCCCAACAGCTATGAATATGACTTCCTGTTGTTTCATGTCCTTGCCAGCATTTGGAGTTGGCAGTGTTCCAGATTTTGGCCATTTTAATAGGTGTATAGTAGTATCCTATTGTTTTAATTTACATTTTCCTGATGACACATGTTGTTGAGCATCTTTTAAAATGCTTAATGGCATCTGTGTATCTTATTTATTGAGTTGACATCTGTATATCTTATTGGTTGAGGTGAATGTTAAGGTCTTTGGCCTTTTAAAATCATGCTATTGTTTTCTTATAGGTGAGTTTTAAGAGTTCTTTGTATATGATGGATAACAATCCTTTGTCAGGTGTGTCCTTTGAAAATATTTCCTCCCAGTTTGTGGCTTCTCTTCTCATTTTCTTGGTGTTGTCTCTAGTAGAGTAAAAGTTTTTAATATTAATAAATTCCAGCTTATCAACCAGTTCTTCCATGGATCAAGGTGTCTTTGGTGTTGTATCAAAAAAGATATCACAATACCCAAGGTCATCTAGGATTTCTCTCATGTTATATTCTAAAATTTTTACAGTTTTGCATCTTACATTTAGGTTTATGATCTATTTTGAATTAATTTTTTGTGAAGGATTATGGTATATATCTAGGTTCAATACTTTGCATGTGGATGTCAAGTTGTTGCCACTCCTTTTGTTAGAAGGATTATTTATATCCACTGTTTTGTCTTTGTTTCTTTGTCAAGATCAGTTGACTATATTTATGGGGTCTATTTCTGGGCTCTCTATTCTGTTCCATCAATTTTTTTGTCTATTCTTTTGTCATTACCACACTTTTTTTGATAACTGTAAGTTTATAATCAGCCTTGAATTGGGGTGACATCAGTCATCCAACTATGTTCTCCTTCAAGATTGTGTTGGCTATTCTGGGTCTTTTGTCTCTCCATATAAACTTTAGAATCAGTTTGTCAATATTCATAAGGAATTTGCTGGGATTTTGATTGGGATTGCATTGAATCTATAGATCAATTTTAGAAGAACTGATATCTTGACAATATTGTGTTTTCTTATCCATTAACATGGAATATCTCTCCATTTATTTAGTTCTTTTATTTCTTTCATCAGAGATTTGTAGTTTTCCTCATATCAGCTTATATATATCTTGTTATATTTGTACCTGAGTATTTCATTTTGGGGGAGCTACTGGAAATGATATTTAATTTTTAATTCCAAATTCCAATTACTTTTTTCTGGTATAGAGGAAAGCAATTAACTTTGTATATTAATTTTGTATACTGCAACATTGCTATAATCACTCATTAGTTCCAGGAGTTTTTTTGTGGACACTTCAGATTTTCTACATAGATGATCCTGTCATCTGCAAAGACAAGTTTTTTACTTTCTTCCTAATCTGTATACCTTTTATTTCCTTTACTTGCCTTATTGCATTGACAAAGGCTTCCACTATGACATTGAAACAGAGTTGTCATAGGGGACATCCTTGCATTGTACCTGATATTAGTAGGAAAGCTTTTCTTATAATGTCTTTGTCTGACTTTTTTACTAGGATAATGTTGGCTTCATTGAATGAGTTAGGAAGTATCTCCTCTGCTTCTATCCTCTGAAAGAGATTGTAGAGGATTGGCATAAATCCTTTATTAAATGTTTGATAGAATTCACTGGCAAAATCATCTGCTCCTGGTGATTTTTGTTTTGGAAGGTTATTAACTATGGATTTAATTTCTTTAAAAGATATAGGCCTATTCAGATTATCTGTTTCTTCTTGTGTGAGTTTTTGTAGACTGTGTCTTTTATGGCTCATTTTATCTAGGTTATCAAATTTGTGGGCATAGAGTTGTTTATATTTTTCCTTTATTATTCTTTTAATTGCCATGGGATCTGTAATGATAACTCATCTTCATTTCTGATATTAGTGATTTGAGTCCTCTCTTGTTTTTGTCTTAACTAGCCTGGCTAGAGGCTTATTGATTTATTGGTCCTTTCAAAAATAGGCTTTTGGTTTTGTTGAATTTCTCTGTTGATGTTCTGTTTTCTATTATAACTGAATTCTCTTTTTTCTGCTTACCTTCAAATAATTTTTTTTTCTCTTCTAGCTATTCTCTTCTTTCCTAAAGTGGAAACTCAGATTATTGATTTAAATATTTCTTCTTTTCTAATATGTATATTCAATGCTATAAATTTCCCATTAAGGCCTGCTTTTTTGCATTTTATTTAGTTCAAAATATTTTTAAATTTCTGTTGAGATTTCTTCTTTGATTTATGTGTTATTTAAAAGTATGTTGTTTAGTTTCCACTTATTTTGGAATTTTTCAGTTATCTTTGTTATGGGTTTCAAGCTTAATACAGTTGTGGTCTGAGAACAGACATTATATGATTTATACTCTTTTAAATGTATTAAGATGTGTTTTATGACCCAGAATGTGGTCTGTCTTGGTAAATGTTCCATAGGAGTTTGAGAAAAATGTGTATTCTGCTGTCGTTGGATGAAGTTGTTTACAGATGTCAGTTATATCCAGTTGATTAATGGTGTTGGTTGTTTAGTTTGACTATATTCTTTCTGATTTTCTGCCTGCTGGGTCTGTCCATTTCTGAGAGAAGGCAGTTGAAGCTTCCAGAAGTGATGGTGGATTTATCTATTTCTCCTTTCAGTTCTCTCAGTATTTGCCTGACATTGTTTGATGTTCTGCTGTTAGTTGTACACACTTTAAGAATTGTCTTGTCTTCTTGGAGAATTGACCCCTTTAATATTATGCATATTTAGCCCTTGAGCAACATATAGCTGGGGCACCAACCCCCTTGCAGTAAAAAATCCGTGTGTACCTTTAGAGTTGGCCCTCCATATCTTCAGTTCTGCATCTATGGATTCAACAAACCATGGATCGTATAGTGCTATATTACATATTTATTGAAAATAAATCTCTGTATGTGAACTCACACAGTTCAAACCCATTCTGTTAAAGAGGCAAGTGTAATGCCATTTTTATCCCTGATAATTTTCCTTACTTTGAAGTGTGCTTTGTCTAAATTAATATAGCTACTTTGGCTTTTTAAAGTTAATGTTAGCATGTTATAATTATCTCCATCAGTTTTATATTTTCTCCCATCTATTGAGATATAATTGACATATTATATGTGTAAGTTTAAGGTGTAAAATGTGATGATTTTATAAATGTATAAATTACAAAATGATTACCACAATAAGGTTGGTTAAATGTCCATCACCTCATGTAATTCCTTTTTTTTGGAGTGAGAATATTTAATATCTAGTTTCTTTGCAAATTTCAATCCCCAGAACTTATTACTTTTTTAATTGAAAGTTTAACCCTTTGGCCTACATCTTCCCATTTCCCCAATATCCCGACCCCTGGCAACCACCATTCTACTCTCTGTTTCTATAAATTAGGCTTTTTAGGATTCCACATATGAATGAGATTGGACAGTATTTGTCTTTGTCTGGCTTAGCATAATGCTCTCATGGTCCATTCATCTTGTCACAAATGGAAGGATATCATTCTTTTTATGGCTGAATGATATTTCATGTATAATATATATTTTTCTTTGTCCATTCATCTTTCTTTTTAATTAATTAATTAATTTATTTGTCTGTGCCGAGTCTTAGTTGCGGCATGCAAGATCTTTAGTTGTGGTATGACAACTCTTAGTTGCGATGTGTGGGATCTAGTTCCCCAACCAGGGATTTAACCCAGGCCCCCTACTTTGGGAGGGTGGGGTCTTAGCCACTGGACCACAAGGAAAGTCCGTCCATTCATCTTTCAGTGGACACAGGTTATTTGCATATCTTGGCTATTTTGAATAATGCTGAAATTAACATGAGAATATTGTTACGACTTTGAAATTGTGAATCAATTCCTTGGGAGAAATAGCCTGAAGTGGGAATGCTGAATCTTCAGGAAACTCCATGCTTTCTATAGTTTTCCATAGTTGCTATACCAATGCACATTCTCATTAGCACTCCACAAGGGCTCTCTTTCCTCCACATTCTCACCAACACTCGTTAGCTTTTTTTTCTTTTTGATAATAGTCTTTCTAAAAGGTATGAGGTAATATCTCATTGTAGTGTCCATTTCCACTTCCCAGATTAATAATGTTGAGCATCTTTTTGTATTTGTGTTGGTCATTGTATGTCTTCTTTGGAGAAATATCTACTAAAGTCCCCTGACCAGTTTTTACTCATCAAATTATTTGCTTTTTGCTATATAGGGAACTCATAAAACAGTGGTTAAAAAATCATATATTCCATCCATTTACTTTTAATCTATATACGTCTATATATTTATAGTGAGTTTCCTTTAGACAACATATAGTTGTTTTTTTTTGATCCACTCTGACAATCTCTGTCTTTTAATTGGTGCATTTAGATTATTGTCATTCAAAGTGATTATTGATATATTTGGTTTTAATATCTATCATATCTACTACTGTTTTCAATTTGTTGCTTTTGTTCTTTGTTTGTATTTCTGTCTTCCATTATTTTTCTGCCTTCTGTAGTTTTTTTTTTAACATCTTTATTGGAAGATACATGCTTTACATTGCTGTGTTAGTTTCTGCTGTATAATAAAGTGAATCAGCTATACGTATATATACATCCCCATATCCCCTCCCTCTTGCGTCTCCCTCCCACCCTCTTTATACCACCCCTCTAGGTGGTCACAAAGCACCAAGCTGATCTCCCTGTGCTACGCAGCTGCTTCCCACTAGCTATCTATTTTACATTTGGTAGTGTATATATGTCAGTGCCACTCTCTCACTTCATCCCAGCTTACCATTCCCCACCCCTATATCCTGAATTCCATTCCCTATGTCTGCATCTTTATTCCTGTCCTGTCCCTAGGTTCTTCAGAACCATATATATCTTTTTAGATTCCATATATATGTGTTAGCATACAGTATTTTTTTTCTCTTTCTGACTTAACTTCACTCTGTATGACTGATTCTAGGTCTATCCACCTCACTACAAAAAACTCTATTTCATTTCTTTATAAGGCTGAGTAATATTCCATTGTATATATGTGTCATATCTTCTTTATCCATTCATCTGTCAGTGGATACTTAGGTTGCTTCCTGGCTATTGTAAATAGTGCTGTAATGAATATTGTGGTACATGACTCTTTTTCAATTATGTTTTTTTTCAGGTTATATGCCCAGTAGTGGGACTGATGGGTCATATGGTAGTTCTATATTTAGTTTTTTAAGGAACCTCCATGCTATTCTCCATAGAGACTGTATCAATTTACATTCCCACCAACAGTGCAAGAGGGTTCCCTTTTCTCCACACCCTCTCCAGCATTTATTGTTTGTAGATTTTTTGACGATGGCCATTCTGACTGCTGTGAGGTGATACCTCGTAGTTATGATTTGCATTTCTCTAATGATTAGTGATGTTGAGCATCTTTTCATGTGTTTGTTGCCCATCTGTATATCTTCTTTGGAGAAATGTCCATATAGGTCTTTTACCCAGGTTTATATTGGGTTGTTTCTTCTTTTTGATATTGAGCTGGATGAGGTGCTTCTATATTTGGGTGATTAATCCTTTGACAGTTGCTTCATTTGCAAATATTTTCTCCCATTTTGAGGGTTGTCTTTTTGTCTTGTTTGTGGTTTCCTTTGTTGTGTAAAAGATTTTAAGTTTCATTAGGTCCCATTTGTTTATTTTTGTTTTTATTTCCATTTCTCTAGGAGGTCGGTCAAAAAGAATCTTGCTGTGAATTATGTCATAGAGTGTTCTGCCTATGTTTTCCTTTAAGAGTTTTACACTGTCTGGACTTATTTAGGTTCTTAATCCATTTTGAGTTTATTTTTGTGTATGGTGTTAGAGAGTATTCTAATTTCATTCTTTTACATGTAGCTGTCCAGTTTTCCCAGCACCACTTACTGAAGAGGCTGTCTTTTCTCCATTTTATATTCTTGCCTCTTTTTCAAGATAAAGTGACCATATGTGCACGGGTTTATCCCTGGGCTTTCTATCCTGTTCCATTGATATATATTTCTGTTTTTGTACCAGTACAATACTGTCTTGATTACTGTAGCTTTGTAGTATAGTCTGAAGTCCGGGAGCCTGATTCCTGCAGCTCCATTTTTCTTTCTCAAGATTGCTTTGGCTATTTGGGTTTTTTGTGTGTGTTTCCATACAAATTATGAAATTTTTTGTTCTAGTTCTGTGAAATATGTCATTGGTAATTTGACAGTGATTGCATTGACTCTGTAGATTGCTTTGGGTAGTATAGTCATTTTCACAATGTTGATTCTTCCAATCTAAGAACATGGTATACCTCTCCATCTGTTTGTAGTATCTGTAATTTCTTTCATCAGTGTCTTATAGTTTTCTGCATACAGGTCTTTTGCCTCCTTAAGTAGGTTTATTCCTAGGTATTTTGTTCTTTTTGTTGCAATGGTAAATGGGAGTGTTTCCTTAACTTCTCTTTCAGATTTTTCATCATTATTGTATAGGAAAGCAAGAACTTTCTGTGCATTAACTGTGTATCCTGCTACTTTAACAAATTCATTGATTAGCTCTTGTAGTTTTCTGGTAGGATCTTTAGGATTCTCTATGTGTAGCATCATGTCATCTGCAAACAGTGACGTTTTTACTTCTTTTCCGATTTGGATTCCTTTTATTTGTTTTTCTTCTCTGACTGCTGCAGCTAAAACATCCAAATCTATGTTGAATAATAGTGGTGAGAGTGGGGAACCTTGTTTTTTTCCTGATCTTAGAGGAAACGCTTTCAGTTTTTCACCATTGAGAATGATGTTGGCTATGCTTTTGGCATATATGGCCTTTATTATGTTGAGGTAAGTTGCCTCTATGCCTACTTTCTGGAGAGTTTTTATCATAAATGCGTATTTTATTTTGTCAAAAACTTTTTCTGCATCTATTGAGATTATCATATGGTTTTTATCCTTCAGTCTGTTAATATGGTGTATCACATTTATTTGTGTATATTGAAGAATCCTTGCATTCCTGGGATAAACCTCACTTGATTATGGTGTATGATCATTTTAATGTGCTGTTGAATTCTGTTTGCTAGTATTTTGTTGAGGATTTTCACCACTATGTTCATCAATGATATTGGCCTGTAGTTTTCTTTTTTTGTGACATCTTTGTCTGGTTTTGATATCAGGGTGATGTTAGCTTGGTAGTATGAGTGTAGGAGTGTTCCTTCCTCTGCTGTATTTTGGAAGAGTTTGAGAAGGATAGGTGTTAGCTCTTCTCTAAGTGTTTGATAGATTTTGCCTGTGAAGCCATCTGGTCCTGGGCTTTTGTTGGAAGATTTTTTTTTTTTTTTTTTTTTTTTTGCGGTATGCGGGCCTCTCACTGTTGTGGCCTATCCCTTTGTGGAGCACAGGCTCCGGACGCGCAGGCTCAGTGGCCATGGCTCACGGGCCTAACCACTCCGCGGCAGGTGGGATCTTCCCAGACCGGGGCATGAACCCGTGTCCCCTGAATCGGCAGGCAGACTCTCAACCACTGCGCCACCAGGGAAGCCCTGTTGGAAGATTTTTAATCTCAGTTTCAATTTCAGTGCTTGTGATTGGTCTGTTTATATTTTCTATTTCTTCCTGGTTCAGTCTCAGAAGGTTGTGCTTTTCTAAGCATTTGTCCATTTCTTCCAGGTTGTCCAAGTTTATTGGCATATAGTTGCTTGTAGTAATCTCTCATGATCCTTTTTATTTCTGCAGTGTCAGTTATTATTTCCCTTTTTCATTTCTAATTCTGTTGATTTAAATATTCTAACTTTTTTTCTTGATGCATCTGGCTCTTGGTTTATCTATTTTGTTTATCTTCTCAAAGAAACAGCTTTTAGTTTTATTGATTTTTGCTATTGTTTCCTTCATTTCTTTTTCATTTATTTCTGATCTGATCGTTATGATTACTTTCCTTCTGCTAACTTTGGGGTTTTTTGTTCTTCTTTCTCTAATTGTTTTAGGTGTAAGGTTGGGTTGTTTATTTGAGATTTTTCTTGTTGCTTGAGGTAGGATTGTGTTGCTATAAACTTCCCAGTTAGAAATGCTTTTGCTGCGTCCCATAGGTTTTGGACCATAGTGTTTTCATTTTCATTTGTTTCTAGATAGTTTTTGATTTCCTTTTTGATTTCTTCAGTGATTTCTTGATTATTTTATCGTATTGTTTAGCCTCCAGTTGTTTGTATTTTTTAGTTTTTTTTCCTGTAGTTGATATCTAGTCTCATAACATTGTGGTCAGAAAAGATACTTGATATGATTTCAATATTCTTAATTTTACCAAGGCTTGATTTGTGACCCAAGATATGATCTATTCTGGAGAATATTCCATGAGTACTTGAGAAGAAAGTGTATTCTGTTGTTTTTGGATGGAATATCTTATAAATATCAATTAAATACATCTTGTTTAATGTGTCATTTGAAGCTTGTGTTCCCTTATTTATTTCCATTTTGGATGATCTGTCCATTGGTGAAAGTGAGATGTTAAATCTCCTATTATGATTGTGTTACTGTTGATTTCCCCTTTTACTGCTGTTAGCATTTGCCTTATTTATTGAGGTGCTCCTATTTGGGGTGCATATATATTTATAACTGTTATATATTCTTCTTGGATTTATCCCTTGATCATTATGTAGTGTCCTGCTTGGTCTCTTACTTGTAATAGTCTTTATTTTAAAATCTGTTTTCTCTGATATGAGAATTGCTAGTCCAGCTTTCTTTTGGTTTCCATTTGCATGGAATATCTTTTAACGTCCCCTCACCTTCAGTCTGTATGTATCCCTAGGTCTGAATTGGGTCTCTTGTAGACAGCATATATATGGGTCTTGTTTTTGTATCCATTCAACCAGTGTACGTCTTCTGGTTAGAGCATTTAGTCCATTTACATTTAAGGTGATTTTCTATATGTATGTTCCTATTACCATTTTCTTAATTGTTTTGGGTTTGTTTTTGTAGGTCTTTTCCTTCACTTGTGTCTCCTGTCTAGAGAAGTTCCTTTAGCATTTGTTGTAAAGCTGGTTTGGTGGTGCTGAAGTCTCTTCGCTTTTGCTTGTTTGTAACGTTTTTAATTTGTCTGTCAAATCTGAATGAGATCCTTGCTGGGTAGAGTAATCTTGGTTGTAGGTTTTTCCCTTTCATCACTTTAAATATTTCCTGCCACTGCCTTCTGGCTTCCAGAGTTTCTGCTTAAAGATCAGCTGTTAACCTTAATGGGGATTCCATTGTATGTTATTTGTTGCTTTTCCCTTGTTCCTTTTAGTATTTTTTCTTTACATTTAATTTTTGATAGTTTGATTATTATGTGTCTTATTGTGTTTCTCCTTGGATTTATCCTGTATGGGACCCGCTGCACTTCCTGGACTTGATTATTTCCTTTCCCATATTAGGGAAGTTTTCAACTATAATCTCTTCAAATATTTCCTCATTCCCTTTCTTTTTCTCTTCTTCTTCTGGGACCCCTATAACTCAAATGTTGTTGTGTTTAACATTGTCCCAGAAGTCTCTGAGACTGTCCTCAATTCTTTTCATTCTTTTTTTCTTTACTCTGCTCTGCCTTAGTTATTTCCACTATTTTATCTTGCAGGTCACTTATCCTTTTTTCTGCTATTCGTCCCTTGTATAGAATTTAATTCATTTATCGTGTTGTTCATTATTGTTTGTTTGCTCTTTAGTTCTTCTAGGTCCTTGTTAAACGTTTCTTCTATTTTCTCCATTCTGTTTCCAAGACTTTGGATCATCTTTACTTTAATTACTCTGAATTCTTTTTCAGGTAGACTGTCTATTTCCTCTTCATTTGTTTGTCTGGTGCGTTTTAACCTTGCTCCTTCATCTGCTGCATATTTCTCTGTCTTCTAATTTTGTTTAACTTACTGTGTTTGGGGTCTTCTTTTTGCGGGCTGCAGGTTCGTAGTTCCTGTAGTTTTTGGTGTCTGCCCCCAGTGAGTTAGGTTGGTTCAGTGTCTTTTGTAGGCTTCCAGGTGGGGGGTACTGGTGCCTGTTGGTGGGTCTGGACCTTGTTTTTCTGGTGGGCAGGGTCACATCCGGTTGTATTTTTTGGGGTGTCTGTGGACTTAGTATGATTTTAGACAACCTCTCTACTAATGTGTGGGGTTGTGTTCCTGTCATGCTAGTTGTTTGGCATGGGGCGTCCAGTACTTGAGCTTGCTGGCTCTTGGGTGGAGCTGGGTATTAATGTTGAGACGGAGATCTCTGGGAGAGCTCTTGCTGATTGATATTATGTGGGGCCGGGGTGTCTCTGGTGGTTCAATGTCCTGTACTTGGCTCTTACACCTCCAAGGTTCAGGCCTGACACCTGGACGGAGCACCAAGACCCTGTCAGGCACACGGCTCAGTAGAAAAGGATGAAAAAAAGAAAGACAGAAAAAGTAAAATAAAATAAAATTAATATTCTATAAAAATTTTAAAAATATTATTAAAATAAAAAGTAATAAAAAAAGAAGAGAGCAACCAAACCAATAACAAACCCAACAATTATAACAAGCATTAAAAACATAAAATAAACATATAAATCAGAAATTAGTCACTCAGATACAGCAAACTCCAAGCCTATAAATGCTCCCAAAGTCCACTGCCTCAATTTTGGAACGATTTGTTGTCTATTCAGTATTCCACAGATGCTAGGTACCTCATGTTGATTGTGGAGATTTATTCCACTGCTCCTGAGGCTGCACAGAAAAATTTCCCTTTCTCTTCTTTGTTCACATAGCTCCTGGTGTTCAGCTTTGGATTTGGCCCCACCTCTGCATGTAGGTTGCCCTGTGGTATCTGTTCTTTGCCCAGACAGGAGAAGGTTAAAGGAGCAGCTGATTTGATGGCTCTAGCACATTCATGCCAGGGGGAGGGAGGGGTACAGAATGTGGGATAAGCCTGTGGCGGCAGAGGCCAGCGTGACATTGCAACAACCTGAGGCATGCCGTGTGTTCTTTTGGTGAAGCTGTCCCTGGACCACGGGACCCAGGCAGTGGTGGGCTGCACACGCTTATGGGAGGAGAGGTGTGGACAGTGACCTGTGCTTGCACACAGGCTTCTTGGTGACTGCAGAAGCAGCATTAGCGTTTCATGCCTGTCTCTGGTGTGTGCGCCAATAGCCATGACTCACACCCGTCTCTGAAGCTTGTTTAGGCAGTGCTATGAACCCCCTCTCTGTGTGTACCTGGAAACAATGGTCTCTTGCCTCTTAAGCAGTTCCAGACTTTTTCCCGGACTCTCTCCCAGCTAGCTGTGGCGCACTAGCCCCCTTCAGTCTGTGTTCATGCAGCCAACCCCAGTCCTCTACCTGAGCTCTGACCTACGAAGCCTGAGCCTCAGCTCCCAGCCCCACCCCCACCCCAGCGCATGAGCAAACAACCCTCTCAGGCTGGTGAGTGCTGGTCAGCACTGATCCTCTGAGCAGAAACCTCTCTGCTTTGCCCTCTGCACCCATATTGCTGCGTTCTCCTCCATGACTCTGAAGCTTCCCCCCCACCACCCCCCATCTCCACCAGTGAAGGGGCTTCCTAGTGTGTGGAAACTTTCCCTCCTTCACAGCTCTGTCCCACTGGTGCAGGTCCCGTCTCTATTCTTCTGTCTCTGTTTTTTCTTTTTTCTTTTGCCCTACCCAGGTACATGGGGAGTTCCTTGCCTTTTGGGAAGTCTGAGGTCTTCTGCCAGCGTTCAGTAGGTGTTCTGTAGGAGTTGTTCCATATGTAGATGTATTTTTGATGTATTTGTGGGAAGGTGATCTCCACATCTTACTCCTCTGCCATCTTGAAGGTCCTTCTTCTATAGTTTTAATTGGGTATTTTATGTGATTTTATTTTCTTCCCTCTCCTAGAAAATCTCATAATTCCTTTTTTACTTTGTTTTTTTTTTTTTTTATTTTTTTGGTGGTTGTCCTAGAGTTTGTAATATACATTTACAACTAATCCATGTCTACTTTTAAATAACACTGTACCACTTTAAAGTAGTGTGAGTATCTTATAAAGCCCAAATAATCCTATTCCTCCTCTCCTTCTCTGTCTCTTGTATCATTGTTGTCATTTATTTCAATTATATATAAGCATAAATAAGCATATGTATATATATTCTAATATATATGCACAAAATCAAATATATATTTGGTATTGTTATTTTGAAAAAATGTTATCTGTTAGATCAATTAAAAATAAGAAAAATAGAAGCTCTTATCTTACCTTTGCATTTTCCTTCTTTGATACTTTTCTTTATGTAGACCTGAAATTTTGACCCGTATTGTTTCTCTTTTCTCTAAATAACTTCTTTTAACATTTTTTCCAAGGCAGGTCTATAAATTTTCTCAGTTTTTATTTATTTTGAGAGTTTTTATTTCTCTTTAACTTTTGCAGTATAATTTTGCTGGGTACAGAGTTCTAGCTTGGCTCTTTTTTCCCCCTCAATATTTTCAACATTTCACTCAACTTTCTTCCTGCTTACATGGTTTCTGAGGAGAAGTTGGATATACTTCACATTGTTGTTCCTTTATAAGTCAGGTGTTTTTTTCTCTGGCTTCTTTCAGAATTTGTTCTTTATCTTTGATTTTTCATATTTTGAAAATGATTTGTCTAGGTGTTTTTGTTTGTTTGTTTGTTTTGACATTTATCCTGCTTGTAGTTCTCTGAGTTTCCTATATTTGTGGTTTGGTGTCTGACCTTAATTTGGAGAAAGTCTCAATCATTATTGTTTCAAATATTTCTTCTTTGCCTTTCTTTCTTCTCTTTCTGGTATTCCAATTACATGTGTGTTACACCTTTTGTAGCTTTCCATAGTCCTTGTATATTCTATTCTGACTTCTTTAAATTCTTTTTTCTCTTTGCTTTTCAGTTTTGGAGGGCTATTTTGATATATGCTCTAGCACAGAGATTCTTTTCTCAGGTGTGTCCAGTTTACTAGTAAGCCCATCAAAAACATTCTTTGTTTTTTCAGTTGAATTTTTTATCTTTAGCACTTTTTTTTGTTTCTTTCTTAGAATTTTGTTTCTTGGCTTATATTGCCCATCTATTCTTGCATGCTGTCTACTTTATCCATTAGATCCTTAGTGTAATAATCATTGTTGTTTAAAATTTATTTTTTTTTAATTTATTGGGGCATAGTTGCTGCACAATGTTGTGTTAGTTTCTGCTGTACGGTGAAGTGAATCAGCCATATGTATACACATATCCCCTCTGTTCTGGATTTCCCTCCCATCTAGGTCACCACAGAGCATCGAGTAGATTTCCTCATGCTATACAGCAGGCTCTCACTAGATATCTATTCCATACATAGCAATGTACATAAGCAATGTACACACGTCAATCCCAATCTTCCAATTCATCCCAGCCCCCCTCCCCCCTTGGTGTCCATATGTTTGTTCTCTACCTCTGTGTCTATTTCTGCTTTGCAAATAGGTTCATCCATACCATTTGTCTAGATTCCACATATATGTGTTAATATATATTTGTTTTTCTGACTTACTTCACACTGTATGACAGTCTCTAGGTCCATCCACATCTCCACAAATGATCCAATTTCATTCCTTTTTATGGCTGAGTAATATTCCATTGTATATATGTACCACATCTTCTTTATCCATTCATCTGTTGATAGACATTTAGGTTGCTTCCATGCCCTGGCTATTGTAAATAGTGCTACAGTGAACATTGGGGTACATGCTTTTTTTTGAATTATGGTTTTCTTATGGTATATGCCCAGTAGTGGGATTGCTGGGTCATATGGTAGTTCTATTTTTAGTTTTTTAAGGAATCTTCATACTGTTTTCCGTAGTGGCTATATCAACTTACATTCCTACCAGAAGTGCAAGAGGGCACTCTTTTCTCCACACCCTCTCCAGCATTTACTGTTTGTAGATTTTTTGTTGATGACCATTCTGACCAGTGTGAGGAAATTGTTTAAAATTTCTGGTCTGATATTTCCCACATCTCTGCCGTGTCTGGTTCTAATACATGCTCTGTGTCTTTAAATTGTATTTTGTTGCCTTTTAGCATGCCTTATAATTCTTTTCTTGATAGCCAACATGATATATTAGGTAAAAGCAAAGACAAGAAAACAAAACCACAGCAAAACAAAAACAAAGCTGCTGTAAATAGGCCTTTACTAATGTAGTGGTGAAGTGTGTGGGGAGGGGAAGAGTTCTGTAGTCTTATGATTAGGTCCCAGTCTTTTAATAGTTTGTGACTCTAGAGGGTGCATTTCACAAGAGTTTTTCATTTTTAATCCCCTGTTAGGTAGGACAAGATGGCTAGAGACAGCTGGAGGTGCTTATTTACCTTTCAATTAAGGTCAGGTCAATTAAGCTCTGTTAATAGCCCCCAGGTGAGGCTCTGGTTAACTAGTTTCCCCTGAGGGCTGTCAGGCCTTGTTAAGAAGAACAGAGTGCTCTGGTGTAATTCCAAATGGTTTCTTTTCCCTTCCTCCTGCAGGATGCTGGTGGGATTTTTAAAAGACATTTACTGTGGGAAACTCCTGGAGATAAAGCTCATAATATTGTGGCGGCCCACTTATGACTGGGGCTCCCTGGAGTCTTTAACTCTGAGAGTTGTCTGCACTGAGCCTCCAGCAATTCATCAGCTACAGTTCAAGTTTTCTTACCCCAGCAATGATTCCCGTGGAGTTTTCTGCTTTTGAGTCTCTGCTCAGGTAAGCTGACTCTCTGTATTCACTTGTCTTTCTCTGGTCTTGGGAGGTAGCAGTATACCCTGCATCCTCCCTTATTCTTATGAATTTAAGGAGAGTTACTGATTTTCATTTGGTTCAGCTTTTTACTTGTTATGAAGCATTTCCAACTTTCTTACACGTGGAACCAGAAGCCCTTTATATTTTGATTTTACTCTCTGTGTTATCTTTAATTGAACCTTCCAACTATTTTTAAAATTTCTCCTATTATGTTTTAAATTCTTGTGGTGTATTATGAAATTACTTTTGTTCTGTGTCTCATTTTTGTTCTGGTATTTCATGAATATAAAGTTTTCTCTGATCTTTTTATGTATGAATAACATGTTTTTGAAATATGACTTTTTTATGCTCCCTAACTTGTTTATATCTTGGCTTTTAAAGCTTTTTATTTTTCAATTTTTAATCAAGAGAATTCTTCAAATATGTGGTTATCTTTGTCTAAGGTCTTAATTTCTTAGCGTTAAGAGCACGAAAAGGTGATTGGAAACTGTATGTGCATAGAGTATGGTTGCCAAGTTGTGGGCCTCAGTATAAGGTTGATGTAGATTGCTAGTTATTGGAATCTGGGTGTCTTTTCTCTTGTGCTTGTTGCTTCCTCTGAGAGCAGAGGGAAATCTTTCAAATTCTTTTCTAGATTGTAAAAGCCTGGCTACTCCTTTGATATGTACTGTTTGGTATATAATTTCTTATAATCTCTTTTTAAGTAGCATCTCCATCTGCAATTTGCCTGGAATCCAGAGACCCTCTGATTGAATAATTCCAGAAAGCTGTGATAAAGTCATGTAATGTCAGGCAGTATAGTTTGGGGAGATGACTTGGAGAACCCTCTGGGCAAATAAGTTTGGAGAGGAGAAGGAGATGAGGCAAACACATCCTTAGTCACTTTTAATGCTAGTCCTTCTGTTTTGTCAGCCCAACCAAGAAAGCCAACTGAGAGAAGCTCAATGTCTCAAATTCCTGAGCTTTTGGAGGCTCTGCAGAGAGAATTTGTTGGCTTCATGACTTCTCTCTCTGCAGAATATTTTTTCAGTTTTCTGTGATATGCTGTTAGATAATATCCTTTCCAGATTCCAAAGTTTTGTTGTTTTATACACTGTTTTGTAATCTTTGACCTTGTGGATATATGCATTTTAATACTCGTGTTTGTGTGTTATTTTGATGGGGTTCAAATAGGAAGAAGCAGTAAGTGCATGTGTTTAATACACTGAAATAAAGAGAAGCCCTATGAACTATTTTTTAAACAAAAATTGCTTACTTAAACAGAATACACTATCTTCAATGTATTTGGCATCATTTCTCTGATACTTTTCCACTTGAGATTAATTTGCAACTTTAATTGGTATCTTCTCCATTTATCCTAGTGTTCTCACCAATTTCACTTGCTTCCACCCTTTAAAAGTTCTGAAAAGTGAAATAGACATATTTAACTTAATGTAAAGAACAATAGAATGCCATCCCAGTTGCTATCAGCATAGTACTGTGGTTAACAACCATGGGCTTTAGAGTTATAAGGCCTGAATTCATGCCTGAAAACCTACCTATTTACGGTGTAACTATAAGGAAGTTCTTTGACAGCAACACACTGAGCTTTTTTTTTTTTTTAATATAAGGAAAATATTTGCCTACATTTCAGTGATAAAGTATTGGAAAAGTTATTTAGTAAAGAGTGTGACTTGATACATATTCTGACAGATTTCAGTCCACTTTTCCCCTTTCTTCTGCAATCTGGTAAGCTAGCAAAGCTAGTGAACTCCCTTCTTTGGCACTGGTGGTAAATTCAGATCTCACAAACACCCAGCGTGGCACAGGAAATTTTCTCTTTTTTTCACTCTGCAGCCACTATAAAGGCCCAGCCTAATCTCTCTGCCTCCTTCAAGCCATTTCAACCTGTTCTCTTCAGAAAGCTTTATTATGTGAATCATATGTCCATTTATAGCCTCTTGGTGAATTTGGCATCATTAGTCTCAACATCCAATCCAAATTAACTTTTGAGGCTTGTTCCTTGCTTTCTTGGGGCAGCAGCAACAGTAGTATATCGTCTAGTTATTCACTTTTTTCAACTGTTTATTGAGTCCCTATTCTCAACTTGTGACTGCTGATGCTATAATGTATAAAATTATAAATTCTAGCCTGGTGGAGACCCTAGTAAAGTGAATACTTCAAAATACTGTGATATTTAAATAAGATTTAATATATTCAGCAAATTGCCTGAAATGCTTTATTTATTTATGTAGCATTTTTTATGATTTGTGCTATGTAAGGAACTACAATTATATGTATTTTTTACCCCTTTTGGAATTGATTGTCTCATTGTTAACATGCTTAGACTATTTTTATGTAATTCTCAGTAGGAAAGAGAACCATTAAACACATAGTTGGCCAAATGGCCATGATTTAAACTAATCCTAAATGCTACCTAAAAGGAGCATAATATTCTGAGTGTACAGCTAAATAAGTCAGCATAGTGGCAAAAATATGAATATTTTGAGCAGAAGATCAACACAAGTATATGTTTAGTTTAAATAGATTACCTTGGTTGTGAAGACTAATCATTAGAGTGGGACAAGGTGAAAACAATGAGACAAATTAGGAAGATTATCTCTTTTTTCTTCCTCTTTTTTTGATAATTATTTATAGAATAAAATTATATCCTTAAAACAATTTTAGGAGAAAGAGCTGAGGGACACAATAAAGAACAGGTACTTCAGTAAGTAACAGGTGAAAGAGATAAAAGAAGTCAAGGATAGTAAAAGGAAGCAAACAAATAAGCCATCAAAATTGAAAAAGTAGAAGCCAAAATTGGCTAAGGATATAAAGAAAGCCAGGAAATGAAGACAGAACCCATTTGTTGTAAAAACAAGTGATTGTGTTATATCCAACTAGTCCTTAAATCTGTTGATTTGTTAGTTTCTATAAGGAGACAAGTGAAGTGTTTTCTGTTTCCCACATAATTGATCATTAAGCCAAGGACTTGGTTCCAAGTGTTTTTTATTTGGAAAGCAATATCAGGAAGCCAGGTTGAGAAAATGGGGATAGGAAACAGTTAAGAAGGAAAAGCTAATACAAGGTTTCATTTAAGATGGTTGTAGTCCATGTAAGCTTGATACAAACAGGACTTCTTGAGAAGCTTGCATAATTTCTCCTCAAGTTGTCTGCTTAAAGAACTGGAGATGGGAATGGCGGAAGGGAATAGAACATAGGGCAGCAGTAGCATTTGCTCAGTTGTAGTACACAAGTATAATTGGAAAAACAGCCAGACATAATCACTAAATTTGAAAATTTAATGAGACAATAAAGTTGAGAAATGGATATACATATATATCCATTCATAAATAAATACGAATATGCTTTATGTGTTTCATCAAGTTGTCATTTCAAAATGCAGAGATGGATGTATTTGTCAAGAAATAGTCTCCTCATATTTTATGCTGGGAGGTATTAAAGTTATCCAAAAGTATAATTTCATAGCAGGACTACTGTATGAGTTAACCATATTGAATGCTGCCCCACTGCTCAATTTGTTATATAGATTTACCTGTATAACAGTAAAGCTATATACTGTTCTGGTTTTTTTTGTTCTGTCTTAAAATATAAATATAAAATGGGTTTATATTTTAAATATTTCTAATATGAGTTCCTTTTTATCACTCTTCTTTAATATCTCTTTTGCCTAAGTCAAGAGCTTATAAATAAATATGGATAAGATACATAAATAGTAAATTTTTATGGACATTAAAAACTAGATGTTCAGTGACAGAAAAGTATTTTGTAGTTTATTTTATGCTGTGGACTTGTGGCAGCCTTAAAGTTTAAATATTTTATACTTTAAGGTTTTACGTTTGTACATCCAAGAAAAAGTTGAAGATGGAGTAAATATATTTACTCACCAAATCCACAAGTAATAACAATAATAATAAATGATGGATTTTGTACACTGACTTTAAAAATTGCCCAAATGCCTACAACAATGGGTTAAGCATCCCTGTGTGACTTGCTATTGTTTAGAAGCTAATTTAAACCTCAAGATGCCATTTTTTATTTACCCTATTAGAATTCAATGCTTTACAATTTTTAGATAAGAAATATTACATGCTATATTATGCTTTAATTTTAAAAATTCCTCCCATCAGCCATAAAGTAAAATTACCTGAATTCACAATTAGACATTTTATGTATGTATTTCCAAATTCTGTTGTTGTAGTTCTTTTTATAAAATTAAGTTTATTTATATGTTATTAAATAAATAGATAAAATAGAAGTAGTTTAAAATTACCTAATTCATACCATACACTTTGGGTGATCTGAACTACAGAATATGAATAATGGGCAAATTATATAGTAACACCATATTTCTCTAGCTGCTTTTGATACCTTAATGTATTTTTGAAGTTCCATAAAATGACATTTGTGAAAAAGTATATTCAAATTGTACTTTGTATTCATAGCTGTGGGTTTGTTTCATTTATATGTTAAAAATAATTTAATCATATATCCTCTATGCCTAAGTAATTATGTAGTAAAATTAATTAAAAATAATAGCTCCAAGTCATTAAGTTCTGTAGCAATTTCATATTGAAAAGGAAAGAAATATTGTGTGGAAATTTTGCTTTACATACACAGAATGTAGTTGTGTATGCCTCCATGGCTACGTTTTTGTTTTTTTTCATGGCTACATTTTTACACATTGATTTTCGCTGATGACATGTTACAAATCTGTTAATAAGTTGACCTTTTGTCACTTATATCACATTTTCTTTCAGTTTAATATTTATATGGTTGTAAATTTAGTCACAGTATGTCAGATTGAATTCCATCTTTGCACATAGAATACGCTAAATTCCTTGTTCAGTTCAGGGTTTTTTTTGTTTTTCAAGAAAGAGGTGAGCAAGAGCAAACCAAAAATAAAAAATAAAAAAAGGAAAAAAGAAAAAGTCTTACCTTTGTCAGATATCATTTTTCCCCCAGAAGGATTTTACTACATATTTTGCAAAACTTTTTCCTAATCCAAATGAAACAAACTCTTCCAAAGAGTGATTTTTAAAAATAATAACAGAAATGTGAGAAGTTGATAGTGATTGATTGTATGTTTATCACTATTGCCTGAATTTAATGTGCAAATATCCATTTGTTTAACACATTGATTTTTTTTTCATCCATAACATTCATTTTAGAAAAATCTCAATAACTATAATACACAAAAGTTTCTCCAGGCAAGTAGTTAATAATTCAGGACAGTGGCAAATGGGCTCTCCTCACAGTTGTTTTCAAATACAGCCTTGCATTTTTCTTGTTGGGAATTTCTAAATAAGTAAATTAAAATTTACCTAATTGTCAAGTTCTGCGATTTGAGTTACAGTTAATTCTTGGTTGAGTTACAATTTGCAGAAGCAGACAGGTGGTGCATACTAGTTAATTAACATAAAGCATCCATTAACTTATGTATTATTGTTCATGATTAGTTTTATCAAGCAATATGTTAAGATCCTCCTTCTTAATACAAATAAATCATCTCAAACATGTTAAATTAATTTTCCTATTTTCCTTTACTCTAACAATGAACATTATTATAGCATAAATAATCACTCTAATGTCTATAATTTATTTATCTCTCCTGTTTTTGTATTATGAAGATAAATTATTTGCTGGTATTTAGAATACTTGAGAGAAATACCACTTATTTCACACCATTAGTTTATTTTCTACTGCATTCAATCTTTGTTTATAAAGAAAGGAAAGGCATGATTCATATTGTGCCAAATGTTAATGACATGAGAATTAAGTTATTTCAAAATATAAAAAATCTGGGGTAAAGATTGTTTGATGGAAGGAATGTATTTCAGAACATATATGTTTAATGTGCAAAAAAAGTAAGGAGGAAATATTAAAGATAAATATTTGTAATACTGAAAATTCTAATAGCTATTATAGTAAATGAAGAAATACATGCATACATTAGAATTTTATTTGGTATCATTTAAGCCATCAGAAATTTATTCATATATTCACTAAGTAATTGATGTATCTTCATACACTATATTTAAAACAAGTACCATGGGGTACACAAACTTCTGTACCTCAAGTTAAATATAATGGAAATCATGAACTATAAAGTTCACTTATTCTCATTCTTATTACTAAAAGAAGACTACTAAGATCACATATTTAAGAGGCTTAGAATGTAGATTACCTGAGATGGGTAAAGAGAGGTTTCAAAAAATTTTCCTCATTATAAGAATCATTACTGTTCATTTTTTAAACTTTAAAACAAATCAGATTTCTTCAGCTTTACTTATACTCACTAGTGTGTGTGTGTGTGTGTGTTCTCCACAATTTTATCACATGTACAGTTTCATGTATTCACCATCACAGATAAGATAGTGTCATCAGCAAAAGGATCCCACCTCTTGCTCTATTAGAATCCCATCCACCTCCCTTCCCCTAGTACTTCCCTACCCCTGACCACCCTTATATACTCTCTTCTTCAAAAATATAATCTTTTAAAAATATTAAATAAATGATATCATCTAGTATGTAACATTTTGGGATTGGCATATTTTAAACTCAATTAAGTCCCTGGAGGTTCAACTTTTTATTTATACTGATAGTTTATTCTTTTAATTCCTGGGTAATATTCCATGGTATATAAGGCTACACTACCTTTAATTATTTGCCATTGAATGGCATCTATGTTGGTTCCAGTTTGAGGTTATGGACATTTTTGTACAGGTTTTTATGTGAACATAAGTTTCGATTTCTATGGGGTATTGTCAAGAGTGCAGTTTCTGGGTCTTATGGTAGTTTCATGTTTAGGTGTAAAAAAAAATCTGCCAGTTTTCCAGATTAGTAGTAATATTTGATATTCCCATTAGCAATGCTTGAATGATTTAGTCTCTTTGCATCCTCACCAAAAATTTGTAGTGTCTTTATTCTTTATTTTAACTATCTGATAGGAGTGTAATGGTATCTCAGTGTGTTTTTAATTTGTGTTTCCATAATGACAAATTATGTTGTAAATATTTTCATGTGACTGTTTGCAAACTCTATGTCTCAGTATAATATGTTTATACTTTTTTCCCATTTTTAAATTGGAGTGATTGTTTTTACTATTGAGTTCTTTATATATTCTAGATATTACATTTTGTTAGATGTGGTTGACAAATATTTTCTCCCAGTGTGTACTTTATCTTTCATTTTTTCACATGTTCCTTTGCAGAGCAAAAGTTTCCAGTTTTGATAAGGTCAAATTTATCAGTCTTTTATAGATTGTGCTTTTGATGTCACATCTGTGAACTGTTTGCCTAGCTTTAGAACAAAAAGATTATCCCCTGTATTGTAAAAGTTTTATTATTTTGCATTTTGCATTGAGCTATATTGAGTTAATTTTTGTATAAGGTACGAGTTTAGCTGATGTTTATTTTCTGTCCTAGAGTTATTAAATGCCACAGAATCATTTGTTGAAAAGGCTTCCTTCCACCATTAAATTATTTTCCACCTGGGTCAAATTTCAGTTGGGCATATATGTGTGACTCCTTTTTGGGGTTTTTCATACTGTGCCATTGATATACGTGTCTATCCCTGTGTCAACAACAGTCTTGATTGTTGGTTCTTCCCACTTTAGTTGTCTTTTTCAAAATTATTTTAGCTATTGTAATAATCTTACATTTTCCTATTAATTTTAGAATAATCTTGTCTATATTTATAAAACATATAACTGGGGTTTGATAGCAATTTGATCTAGGGATAAGTTTGATCTAGCTATAAGTTTGCCTATGCATTCTTTTGGAGATAATTCAAGTGTTTATTATATTGAGTATTCCAATCCATGAACACAAAGTGTCTCTTTATTTCATTAGATCTTTGATTTATCTAATCAGTGTTTTGTAGTTTGTAGTATACAAGTCAGATACATGTTGTATTTACTCGTAAGTTTTTGAATGGTAATACATTTCTAATTTCAATGTCTACTTGTAGTATCTAAAAATACAGTTGACTTCTGTACTCTGCGTATCTTGTATCCTGCAGTCTTTCTGAACTCGCTTATTACTCCTAAGAACTTTTTATGTAGATTCATTGTGTTTTGTCAGTGTAGACAATCATGTCATTTGTAATTAGGGATAATATTATTTATTTAATTATTAAATATATAAAATCTTATATAAATACATAACATATGCATTATACATACTATAATACATATTAGACATACAATATAATTCAATATAAATTTTTTAAACGAATACTTAAAATATTTCTTTCCTCCAGTTTGTTAGTATGATATTATTAGCTGTTCTGGTGTTTGTAGAAGTTTCTTAACAAGCTGAGGGTGTTTACCTCTAGCTCTAAGTTTCTGAACATTTTTATCATAAAAGTGTGTCAAATTTTGTCAGTATTTTTCTATATCAATTGATATGTTCACATGACTTTTCTCCTTTAGCCTGCTGATATGATGTATAATATGGGTATATTTCCAAATGTTAAACTATCTGTGCATACCTGGAATAAATTCTACTTGGTGATGGTGCATAATTTAATACATTTCTAGTTACAATGTGCCAATGTTTTTGTTGAGGATTTTTGAGTTTATGTTTATGGGGACTATTAATTTCTAGTTTTAAAAAAATCTTTGGTTTCAGTATTAGGTTAACACTGACCTCATATAAAGAGTTGGGAAATATTTCCTTGTGTCCTATTTTCTGAAAGATATAGTATAAAATTTGTGTTAAATCTTTGAATGTTTATTAGAATTATCCAGTGATTGGAGATTTTAAATTATGAATTCAAGTTATTAATAGTAATTGGACTTGAGATTATCTATTTTATCTTAGTGTGTTTTGTTTACTGTAGCATTTGAGGAATTGGTCTCTATCTTCTAAGTTATTGAATTTGAGTGCAAATATTTTTGTAATGTTATATTATTCTTTAATGGCTGCAGCATCTTTAGTGATATACTGTCTTTCATTTATTATATTGGTGATTTGTTTCTTCTCCCTTTTGATTTTCAACTCTTACTAGAATTTTATAAACTTTATTGAATTATTTTTTGAAGAACCAGTCTTTTGTTTCATTGGCGTTCTCTGTTGTTTAACTATTTTAAATTTCATTCATTTCTGTTCTTATCTACTTTCTTCCTTGGATACTTTGGTTTCATTTTGCTTTTGCTTTCTTCATTTCTTGAGGTAGGAAATTTGGCTATTTATGTGAGACCTTTTCTCTTTCCTATTTAATTGTTTTGTGCTAGAAATTTCTTCTCAGTACTATGTCAGAAACATCCTATATATTTTAGATATTGTATTTGTGTTTTCTTTTAGTTCTATATTCTTTTCCCTTTGAAGCTCTCCCTTTTATCTATGTTATTTATGTTATTTAGAAAAGTATTATATAAGTTCCAAGTGTTTTGAGATTTTTCTTTTGTCTTTCTGATATTAATTTCATGTTTAAATCTCATAAGATAACATACTGTATGTGAATTCCATTATTTAAAATATGTTGAGGTTGGTTTATTTTATGAGTATGATTTAGATCCTGTTGTTTGGTTTGATTCAGATTTTATATATTCTTGTTGATTCTTTATGTCTAATAGTTTTATCAGCTTCTCAGAGGAAGGTGATGAAGTCCCCAACACTAATTGAGAATATTTTTATTTTTCCTTTCAACTCTATATGTTTTGCTTCATGAATTTTGAAATTCTGTTGTTTGGAACATACACTTTAGGATCATTATATTTTTCTTGTGGAATGACGTCTTATCACTATGAAATGTTCCTCTTTGTCTCTAGTCACTTTCTTCACTCTGTAAAGAGTAAAGAAAAAAGTAATTTATGTGGTCGTGTTAATGTAAGATAATGTTTGCAAGGTAAATAATCCTTTTTCCATTCTTTTACTTTGAACTTACCTATGTTATTGAACTTGAGGTAAGTTTTTCTTATAAACAGTTCCATATCATTTAAAAAAATTCTACTCTGCCAATATTTGTCCTTTGTTGGTGTATTTTACCATTTACATTTTTCATTATGTCCACAAAAAGAACCACATATAAATATATATGCATAGATTTATAACAGCTTTAATCACAATCACCAAAAACTTGAAGCAGTCAAAATCCCCTTCAATATATGAATGGGTGAAGAAATGGTAGCACATTCATAAAATGGGATACCCATTCAACAATTAAAAGGAAACATCTATCAAGCAACCAAAAACATCAATGAGTCTTTAATGCATATTGCTAGGTAAAAGATGTTGGTCTGATAAGGCAACATAAAGCCAAAACTACAGGAAGTATAAAACAATCATTGCTTGATAGGGTTTGGGGATGGGGTATTTGAGTACATGAAGCACTGGAAATCTTTAAAACATTGAAAGTGTTCTGTTATTATTATGCATAATCTTTTAATGTGGATATATGACACTATGCTATGGTAAAGCCCATAGAACTTTAAAACAAAAAGAGCGAACCCTAAAAAATATAACTTTGAAAAAAGTCATTGAAGAATGCAAAATGGTACAGCCACTTTGCAAGATAGTTTGTCAGTTTCTTACAAAACTAATGATACTCTTACCATAAGATCTAGAAGTTGCACTTCTTTTTTTTTTTTTTACGTCTTTATTGGAGTATAATAGCTTTACAATGGTGTGTTAGTTTCTGCTTTATAACAAAGTGAATCAGTTATACATATACATATGTTCCCATATCTCTTCCCTCTTGCATCTCCCTCCCTATCCCACCCCTCTAGGTGGTCATAAAGCACTGAGCTGATCTCCCTGTGCTATGCAGCTACTTCAATTTTACGTTTGGTAGTGTATATAAGTCCATGCCACTCTCTCACTTTGAAACAGCTTACCCTTCCCCCTCCCCATACCCTCAAGTCCATTCTCTAGTAGGTCTGTGTCTTTATTCCTGTCTTACCCCTAGGTTCTTCATGACATTTTTTTTCTTAAATTCCATATATATGTGTTAGCATACGGTATTTGTCTTTCTCTTTCTGACTTATTTCACTCTGTATGAGAGACTCTAGCCAAAGCAATCTTGAGAATGCACTTCTTGATATTTGCTCAAATGAGTTAAAATTATGTCCTTACAAAAACCTGAACACAGTTGTTCATAGCAGCTTTATTCATATTCAGATTTGGAGGAAACCAAGGTGTCCTTCTGTAAGTGAAAAGACAAACAACTGTGTTATGTACAAACAATTGAATATTATTCAATGCTAAAGAAATGATGGATATATAACCTTCTGCATTTGTCAAATATTCTATGTCTAAGAACCCTAATGTAAACTATGAGCTTTAAGTGATAATCACATGTGAATGTAGGTTCATCCATTGAAACAAATGTATAATTCTGGTGCTGAATGTTGACAGTGATGACGGCTGTGCATGTGTGAGGTCAAGGGATGTTAGGAACTCTTTGTAATTCTCAATTTTTCTGTGAACCTAAAACTGCTGTAAAGTCTTTAAAAAAATCATTAAGAGATTCAGGGAAAGCCAGATGGGAGTCAGCATGTGTCAAGAAAAATTAACTGTATTACAAATATGTAAAACAACCTCCCTGATGGGGATGGGGAAAGGTGCTGAGCTAAGAAACTTTGGAAATGAGTGGAGTCTGAAAAATTAAATGCAAAAGGAATTGAACAGAAGCATTGTACTATGGTTAATAAATTTTTGCTCCCTAGGTTAACAATTCTGATGCTGCTATCCATGCGTGCTACAATTAAACAATTGAGTAAAAGATGGCACATGGTGGAAGCCAGATTTCTTACTCCTGGAGTGAGAGTTTATAGATAAGCAAGGAGAGAAAGCTAGGATTATCCATGTGGTAATGGATTAGATTTGGACATATCAGTATGAACTCATGTTTAGCTTAATACAGATACAAGTGGTTACATATAGAAATATTTATAGATATATATATATATACACGGGTTGGTAACAGATATATATTTCCTTCCTCTCTTAGCGTAGAGGGCCTAGAAGCACTGACATCCATTAGTAAGGAGCACACCTATCAAACTGATATCGTTTTCTAATATATTCTCAATGAAAGGAGCAAGTTGGTAGTAAGCACCCTTGATATGTTGTGATGAAAACAGCAGTTTATCTCTTTGTGTGTGTGTGTGTGTTTTGGAGAAAGACCAGTCTAATTATGAGAAAATCCTTAGACATATCCCAATTCAGAGGTTTTCTACAAAATACCTGACTAGTTCTCCTCAAAACTATCAAGGCCATCAAAAACAAGGAAAGTTCATGGGCTTCCCTGGTGGCGCAGTGGTTGAGAGTCCACCTGCCAATGCAGGGGACGCGGGTTCGTGCCCCCGGTTCGGGAGGATCCCACCTGCCGCGGAGCGGCTGGGCCCATGAGCCATGGCCGCTGAGCCTGCGCGTCCGGAGCCTGTGCTCCGCAGCGGGAGAGGCCACAACAGTGAGAGGCCTGCGTAACGCAAAAAAAAAAAAAAAACAAGGAAAGTTCAAAAAATTGTCACAACCAAGAGTTGCCTAATGAGACATTATAAGTAAATATATTTTGATGTCCTGGATAGGATCCTAGAATAGAAAAAGGACAATAAGCAACAAATAAGGAAATCAGAATAAATTATAGACTTTAGTTAAAAATAATGGATGAATAAGTGTTAATAAATTGAATAATAATGTAGGACCTTCATGCTAGAGGGATATATGGGAACTCAGTACTATTTTCAAAATTTTTCTATAAATGTAAAAATGTTCTGAAATTTACATGTTAAAAACTTATTTTAATCATTTGGAGAATCAATTGGAACACAGATGGAGAGGAAACAAAAGTTAGGAGGCTGCTATAATAATCCATGTATCAGGCTATAGTGGACTGTCCTAGGAAAATACCAATAAGGATGGAAAATTGTAAACATCTTCCTGAAATATTTAGGAATTAGGGTAAAAGTAATGAGTTATTGACTGGGGTATAGGATACGGTGTCAAGGAGTCAAGGACTGCACACAGGTTTTGGTGACTGAGTGAATATTAGTAGCATTCATATTTTAATTGGGGTTTTATGAATCTTGATCAGTGATTTAAAAAGAAATGCATCCAAACAATTGCCTTAATGTTAAGCAAGTTAAACCAAACAGCAGATGAGTGTTTGGCCATGGTCAAACACTGGTTCTTGTAGTGGGTTTACACTGATTTACCTGTTATGAACACATAGGCAAATGATAAGCAATTTTTTCAAAACTGCTTTCCCTCATTGACATGGTTAGCGCATTTTATTTAATTTATTTATTTATTTATTTATTTTTTTTTTTTTGCGGTACGCGGGCCTCTCACTGTTGTGGCCTCTCCCGCCGCGGAGCACAGGCTCCGGACGCGCAGGCCCAGCGGCCATGGCTCACGGGCCTAGCTGCTCCGCGGCACGCGGGATCTTCCCGGACCGGGGCACGAATCCGCGTCCCCTGCATCGGCAGGCGGACTCCCAACCACTGTGCCACCAGGGAAGCCCAAGTTAGCGCATTTTAAAATTGTTTTCCCATTTAAATGTTCATACATGGTTTCACTATTTATAACTCTTAGATAAAAAAGAGATAAAAATTCAAATGGAATACAAAAATATTTAAATGAGTCCTGGAGACTCTGAGTATTCTTTCTGAATTTTATATGAGATGATATAATAAATGATTGAAATGTAAAGTGCATTCTACTTTCCCTGAAGTGTAAGTTTAGATAAAACTAACACTTATCTCCACTCTATAAGGACTCGTGCCCCTTGCTAGAGATTTAATACGTTAAGTGAATGCTATTTTTAAAAAATTTTCTATATATTGATCTATATTTAAGAGCAAAATGTCTTTAATATTATCCTATTTCATAGACATAAGGTACATTTTTGGACCCAAATTAAAACATCCAAACCAAATAGAAAATGACTGTATTGTAAAATAAATGATTCACTTAATTAATCATTTGAATCTCAACTAATTCCTCCAAAGTAGCTTTTGTCATTAGACATCTCTGGCACAGAACTAGTGAAAATATACTAATGTTATGATGGAAAAAATAAAACCTCCCTTCAATTAAAAAAGACTATAAAGCTGATAATATCATTAAAGGCATGGCTCTCATTCCCTGAGTTTTAAACTATTTTGTTAACACTTTTTAGTGAAATAGATACATCAACAACACCACATGGATACTTTGTATATTACAATTCTTTGACAATAGCTGGTCTTGCAGATGTTTCTTGATAATACCTTTTTTGCTTTAGGGAGTGATAAGTTTTCAGTTGTAAAGCTGATGTCAGCAAACTCTACAACTTTGATTTTCATAAGGTTATGCCTTGAAAATTAATGGGACAGCTACATATGAAATCAAAATCAATTTACTATTTTATACAGTGGGACAAGAATGAATTATCAATATAAAAGTGTGGAACACTATAAAGGCTGCAATCTCATCTCACTATTCTTATGTTTTTTTAATAAACTGTTCATGTTTTTTCTTATAGTTTATGACATCAAAGGGGCTCTTCTATAAAATTACAGCAATAAATTTTAACTTATGCTGGACAGATTTTACTTCTTTTCTCTCTATCTGTCATCCTGTTTTGCAAATAATCAAGACATGACAAAATTGATTAAAGATTTATCTTGTCTTCATGAAAGACAATAACTGCCTTACTTGTTAAAAAATGTTAAAAAATGGCAATGTAAAAGCAGAGCTAAGTTTAGATCAAGTTGGTACAATTCATCACCACTCAGAGGTAAGTGATATTAAGGTAAACTAAAATAGTTGCCTTTATTATCACTGAATATTTAATTCCTTGTATTCTAAGATAAAATGGATTTCTTTATTACTACTGGCATTTGGCAAAAGTTGTTAATCAGTTATAGCAAAATGCATTGTTTACTACCATCTGCTGTCACATCTGTTGTACAAATTCATGGCTCCAAACAGATTATGTATAGTTTGAACATAGAGCAGATAGTTTTTGATGTATTTTTAAATGATAAAGAAATATTTTTTTCAAAATACCTAACACCTGAATTTTCAGAATTTTTGTTAGAACACCAAAAAATTATCAATTTTTTTTTACAAATTACTATTTTACCTATTTCCTACAAGAACTTTAATATCTAATCATTTTATAGTTTTGCATTTTCCCCATCTCAATTATTATCAATCTGAGAAGGTTGGCAAATTTGTATTCTTACGTTTGATTACTTATTTGTATAACTTTTTGCAGCTAACTTTCCCTCAGTAGTATCCCTGTCAAATTCTGACATCTCCAGAATAAGCATATGGATATGAACAACATTTTACTTCTGGAATAAGCTTTCTTGTGCATGTTCCTATTTTATTTTTTATAATTTGTTGACTTTTTCTTTGTACTCAGACCAAAATAACAAACCCTCATTTATTTCCCCTATTTGGTCACTAAATACTATTGCTAAATGTTGTTCACTAATACTAGTAAAAGCTCATCCACTGTCATGTACTGTTTCACATTTTCAATGGTACTGCTCCCATTCTCTTGGAGTTTTACCTGCCTCCTACCTGGTCTCTATGCCTCCTAATTTTTCATTTCTTTAATGCAGTAAATACCACAGGCATACTGATCTTCACACTAATAGTTTTAATATCTTACTCTTCTGCTTCAAAACTTCCAATTAAAAAACCCTCAAACTTCTTATTTTATTTGAAGTTCTTAATATTATGACTCTACTATTTATTTCTTCCTGATTTCTCTCTTTCAACTATAAAGACAAAGAAAATATAAACTTTCTTTGTACATATAGTTTCAGTTTTTCTCTACTTCTTCCCTGTAACAATTCCCTATCCTGCAAGCATTCCATTCTTATCCTAACTGTTCACCGCATAGACACTGCCTACCTCCTACTCTTCTACACCCAGCCTATCTTATACCTGTTATGCCCACTCTCTTGAAAATTCCTGCCTTGTTTTATATTTTATAGAATTCACTACTAAATGGAGATTTAATAGGTATCCACTCTCATCCATTACCCAGCATAGCTTACAATACTTGCTCTACTCATGTGCAATATACACCAGCTTTTTTTTTTAACCTTTACTGTTTTACCTGACGTTACTTTTAACCAGCGCTCTGTGTATCACGATGCTGAGATACAAAGCAGTAGTCCTCTGTAATTAGTTCTGCCATGAAAAAAAAGCAGGATATTCAAGGGCATGGAGTAATGCATGTACTAGCAAGACAAGAATTTACTATGTTACACACACT
The DNA here is from genome assembly GCF_039906515.1 of Pseudorca crassidens. Classification (NCBI taxonomy): domain Eukaryota; kingdom Metazoa; phylum Chordata; class Mammalia; order Artiodactyla; family Delphinidae; genus Pseudorca; species Pseudorca crassidens. The sequence goes on from NC_090299.1 coordinate 82,443,663, forward strand.
CATTAAGGAGACCTATGTCAAAATAAAACATTATGTTTTATAAATGGGATAATTTGCTCCAGGATTTAAGTGAGGACCACCCGATTCTGAGATCTCTAGATAACACTACTTACATCTCCCATGTAAGCGACACTTCCATAGGTAATGCATAATGTTGGCCTACAGATTCTTAGATTATAAAGCCCCCAATTTTCTTCCACTGTGTCTTCACCCAACACCTTCTCTCAGAAATATCTGACCAATCCCTATCCCTGCTAAACATGACTACTTTGTCATTCAGATTCATCCAAGCGTCCCCTCATAGACTAAATCTCTTCTCTACATGTTCCTTCTACCTATTTTGCTTTTTGTCTCTCCTGTGAGAATACTGCTTCCCCTTTGGCATTACTAAATATTGTCTATTTTCCTCTGACTCGATACCTAGCATAGGTTCTAGAGGTGGGGTATGGGCCCCTTTATTCCTTGCTACTTTCACATCACTCATGAGAGGTGAAAAGATAAGAACTAAGTTTACAGTTAAGTTGTCTAATTTTAGAAAGTTAACAATGTAGAAATTAATAACTGTGTCTCTGTTAATTAGTATTATACAAAACTAGTAGTGGAATAAGTCAGATATTATCAAATACTAATTTGTGCTTAACAATAAGTCTTAAACATAAAAAGAAAGTTTTAAGAGACTGTCTATGAAAGTTTTTGCAAAGTTTATGCCTGTCTACAAAGTCTGCTGAATGAGAAATGTCCATGTACTCTATCTGGATCCTTCAATGCCTTCAAGAATTATTATTGAAATTAATCATTATGTAATATAGTAAAGTTTTTTTCCATTCATAATTAAAATGTTTGAATGACCGTGATTCTTCAACAGAAATGCCATGCAATTTAAAAATTGTCTTTTTATAATCTATATATTCAAAAACCCTCAAATTAAGAACCAATTTAATATTTGTAGTCTCTTTAATGTTTTAGTAGCAGGCAAATGTGATAGAATGCAGAATGTGAATTGAAAAAGCAAACAAGATTTACGTGTCAGTAAAGCTCATTACAGAAATAGGCTCACAGTGTTCCATTAAGATGCAACACCTGCTTTTGTTTAAGTTCTAGTTTGCAAGAGAGTAAATTTAATCTATATAGCAACTATTCCTGTAAAATGCATTTGTATGAAACATAATACATAAAACCAATTATGGAAAATATTGACTCTGAAATATGCATGTGTCTGTAAAGCTTTGTTTTCCATTTTGAAACTTGATCTTGGCACAATATTTCATGATTTTATTTAAAAAAGAAATTTTATAGGTGTTATTTATTCTCATTTTAATTTAATTCTCATTTTTAGTTTTAAAATAAGGTGATGACTTTCTAAAGAAATTTGATTTAGTTGTATACCACGTTAAAAATGGATAGAAAATTTTTTTTAAAAATGCAATAAGGCAACTTGCATTACTGCAATAACTGCAATAATGCAGTTCCTCAATAATAGTTAGCATTTCAATCCAAATAAAAATAGGCAAGTATAACTATTCTTAAACATAGCCCTAGTGGGTACAGGAATCAGAGTCCTTAGAAAACAGAAAAATATATAAGGATTAAATGAGACATCTTATTTGTGGCTTAGAGCATATTTATTTATTTATTTTTAGCATGTTTATTGGTGTATAATTGCTTCACAGTGGTGTGTTATTCTGCTTTATAACAAAGTGAATCAGCTATACATATACATATATCCCCATATCTCCTCCCTCTAGCGTCTCCCCCCCACCCTCCCTATCCCACCCCTCTAGGTGGTCAAAAAGCACTGAGCTGATCTCCCTGTGCTATGTGGCTGCTTCCCACTAGCTATCTAATTTATACTTGGTAGTTTATATATGTCCATGCCACTCTCTCACTTTGTCCCAGCTTACCCTTTCCCCTCCGCATGTCCTCAAATCCATTCTCTACCTCTGTCTCTTTATTCCTGTCCTGCCTTTAGGTTATTCAGAACCTTTTTGTTACATTCCATATATACGTGTTGGTATACGGTATTTGTTTTTCTCTTTCTGACTTACTTCACTCTATATGACAGACCCTAGGTCCATCCACCTCACTACAAATAACTCAATTTCGTTTCCTTTTATGGCTGAGTAATATTCCATTGTATATATCTGCCACATCTTCTTTATCCATTCATCTGTCGATGGACACTTAGGACACTTCAATGTCCTGACTATTGTAAATAGAGCTGCAATGAACATTGTGGTACATGACTCTTTTTGAATTATGGTTTTCTCAGGGTATATGCCCAGTAGTGGGATTGCTGGGTCATATGGTAGTTCTACTTTTAGTTTTTTAAGGAACCTCCATACTGTTCTCCATAGTGGCTGTATCAATTTACATTCCCACCAACAGTGCAAGAGGGTTCCATTTTCTCCACACCCTCTCCAGCATTTATTGTTTCTAGATTTTTTGATGATGGCCATTCTGACCAGTGTGAGGTGATACGTCATTGTAGTTTTGATTTGCATTTCGCTAATGATTAGTGGTGTTGAGCATCCTTTCATGTGTCTGTTGGCAATCTGTGTACCTTTTTTGGAACAATATCTATTTAGGTCTTCTGCCCATTTTTGTATTGGGTTGTTTGTTTTTTTGATATTGAGCTGCATGTGCAGCTTGTAAATTTTGGAGATTAATCCTTTGTCAGTTGCTTTGTTTGCAAATACTTTCTCCCATTCTGAGGGTTCTCTTTTCTTCTTGTTTATGATTTCCTTTGCTGTGCAAAAGCTTTTAAGTTTCATTAGTTCCCATTTGTTTACCTTTTTTTAAATTTCCATTTCTCTAAGAAGTAGGTCAAAAAGGATCTTGCTGTGATTTATGTTACACAGTGTTCTGCCTATGTTTTCTTCTAAGAGTCTTGTAGTGTCTGGCCTTACATTTAGGTCTTTAATCTATTTTGAGTTTATTTTTGTATGTTGTTAGGGAGTGTTCTAATTTCATTTTTTTACATGTAGCTGTCCAGTTTTCCCAGCACCACTTATTGAAGAGGCTGTCTTTTCTCCATTGTATATTCTTGGCTCCTTTATCAAAGATAAGGTGACCATATGTGCATGGGTTTATCTCTGAGTTTTCTATCCTGTTCCATCGATCTATATTTCTGTTTTTGTGCCAATACCATACTGTCTTGATTAATGTTGCTTTGTAGTATAGTCTGAAGCCAGGGAGCCTGATTCCTCCTGCTCCATTTTTCTTTCTGAAGATTGCTTTGGCTGTTTGGGGTCTTTTGTGTTTCCATACAAATTGTGAAATTTTTTGTTCTAGTTCTGTAAAAAATGTCATTGGCAGTTTTATAGGAATTGCATTGAATCTGTAGATGGCTTTGGGTAATATAGTCATTTTCGCAATGATAATTCTTCCAATCCAAGAACATGGTATATCTCTTCAGCTGTTTGTATCATTTTTAATTTCTTTCATCAGTGTCTTATAGTTTTTTGCATGTAGGTCTTTTGTCTCCTTAGGTAGGTTTATTCCTAGGTATTTTATTATTTTTGCTGTGATGGTAAATGGGAGTGTTTCCTTAATTTCTCTTTCAGATTTTTCATGATTAGCATATAGAAATGCAAGAAATTTCTGTTCATTAATTCTGTATCCTGCTACTTTACCAGATTCATCAATTAGCTCTAGTAGTTTTCTGGTATCATCTTTAAGATTCTCTATGTATAGTACCATGTCTTCTGCAAACAGTGACAACTTTACTTCTTCTTTTCTGATTTGGATTCCTTTTATTTCTATTTCTTCTCTGATTACTGCGGCTAAAACTTCCAAAACTATGTTGAATAATAGTGGTGATAGTGGACAACCTTGACTTGTTCCTGATCTTAGAGGAAGTGGTTTCAGTTTTTCACCATTGAGAATGATGTTGGCTTTGGGGTTTGTCATATATGGCTTTTATTATTTTGTGGTAAGTTCCCTCTATGCCTACTTTCTGGAGGGTTTTTATCATTATAGTGTTGAATTTTGTTAAAAGCTTTTTCTGCATCTATTGAAATATCATATGGTTTTTATCCTTCAGTTTGTTAATACGGTTTATCACATTGATTGATTTGCATATATTGAAGAATCCTTGCATTCCTGGGATAAATCCATTTTATCATGTTGTATGATGCTTTTAATGTGCTGTTGGATTCTGTCTGCTAGTATTTTGTTGAGGATTTTTGCATCTATGTCCATCAGATATATTGGCCTGTAGTTTTCTTACTATGTGACATCCTTTTCTGGTTTTGGTATTAGGGGGATGGTGGCCTCAGATAATGAGTTCGAGAGTGTTCCTCCCTCTGCTATATTTTGGAAGAGTTTGGGAAGGAGAGGTGTTAGCTCTTCTCTAAATGTTTGATAGAATTCACCTGTGAAGCTGTCTGGTCCTGGGCTTTTGTTTGTTGGAAGATTTTTAATCACAATCTCAATTTCAGTGCTTGTGATTGGTCTGTTTATATTTTCTAATTCTTCCTGATTCAGTCTTAGGAGGGTTTGCTTTTCTAATTATTTGTCCATTTCTTCCAGGTTGTCCGTTTTATTGGCATAGAGTTGCTTGTAGTAATCTCTCATGATCCTTTATAATTCTGCATTGTCAGTTGTTACTTCTCCTTTTTCATATCTAATTTTATTGATTTCAGTCTTCTTCCTTTTTTTCTTGATGAGTCCGGCTAATGGTTTATCAATTTTGTTTATCTTCTCAAAGAACCAGATTTTAGTTTTATTCATCTGTGCTATTGTTCCTTCATTTCTTTTTCATTTATTTCTGATCTTGTCTTTATGATTTCTTTCCTTCTGCAAACTTTGGGATATTTTTGTACTTCTTTCTCTATTTGCTTTAGGTGTAAGGTTAGGTTGTTTTTTTTGAGATGTTTCTTATTTCTTGCAGTAGGATTGTATTGCTATAAACTTCCCTGTTAGAACTGCTTTTGCTGCTTCAGGATTTGGGTTATTGTGTTTTCATTTTCATTTGTTTCTAGGTAGTTTTTGATTTCCTGTTTGATTTCTTCAGTGATCTCTTGGTTATTTAGTAGTGTATTGTTTAGCCTCCAGGTGTTTGCATTTTTTACTATTTTTTCCTGTTATTGTTATCTCGTCTCATAGCATGTGACCAGAAAAGATACTTGATATGATTTCAATTTTCTTAAATTTACCAAGGCTTGATTTGTGACCCAGGATATGATCTATCATGGAGTATGTTCCATGAACACTTGAGAAGAAAGTGTATTCTGTTTTGGGTTGGAATGTCCTATAAATATTAATTAAGCCCATCTTGTGTAATGTATCATTTAAAGCTTGTGTTTCCTTATTTATTTTCATTTTGGGTGATCTGTGCCTTGGTGAAAGTCCCCTACTATTACTGTGTTACTGTCGATTTCCCCTTTTATGGCTGTTAGTGTTTGCCTTATGTATTGAGGTGCTCCTATATTGGGTGCACACATATTTACAGTTGTTATATCTTGTTCTTGGATTGCTCCCTTGATCATTATGTAGTGTCCTTCTTTGGCTGTTGTAATAGTCCTTATTTTAAAGTTTATATTTTCTGATACGAGAATTGCTACTCCAGCTTTCTTTTGATTTCCATTTACATGGAAGATCTTTTTCCATCCCCTCACTTTCAGTCTGTATGTGTCCCCAGGTCTGAAGTGGGTCTCTTGTAGATAGCATATATAAAGGTCTTGTTTTTGTATCCATGCAGCCAGTCTGTGTCTTTTGGTTGGAGTATTTATTCCATTTATATTCAAGGTAGTTATCAATAGGTATGTTCCTATTACCATTTTCTTAATTGTTTTGGATTTGTTAGTGTAGGTCTTTTCCTTCCTTTGTGTCTCCTGCGTAGAGGAGTTCCTTTAGCGTTGGTTATAAAGCTGGTTTGGTGGTGCTGAATTCTCTTCGCTTTTGCTTGTTTGTAAAGTTTTTAATTTCTCTGTTGAATCTGAATGAGATCCTTGCTGGGTAGAGTAATCTTGGTTGTAGGTTTTTCCCTTTCATAACTTTAAATATGTCCTGTCACTCCCTTCTGGCTTGCAGAGTTTCTGCTGAAAGATCAGCTGTTAACCTTATGAGAGTTCCCTTGTATGTTATTGCTCTTCCCTTGCTGCTTTTAATATGTTTTCTTTGTATTTAATTTTTTATAGTTTTATTAATATGTGTCTTGGTGTGTTTCTCTTTGGATTTATCCTGTATGGGACTCTCTGTTCTTCCTGGACTTGATTGAGTATTTCCTTTCCCATATTAGGGAAGTTTTCAACTATAATCTCTTCAAATATTTTCTCAGTCCCTTTCTTGTTCTCTTTTTCTTCTGGGACCCATGTAATTCGAATGTTGGTGCACTTAATGTTGTCCCAGAGGTCTCTGAAATTGTCCTCAATTCTTTTCATTCTTTTCTCTTTTTTCTGCTCTGAGGTAGTTATTTCCACTATTTTATCTTCCAGGTCTCTTATCTGCTCTTCTCCCTCAGTTTTTCTGCTATTGATTCCTTCTAGAGAATTTTTAATTTCATTTATTGTGTTGTTCATCATTGTTTGTTTGCCCTTTAGTTCTTCTAGGTCCTTGTTAAACGTTTCTTGTATTTTTCCATTCTATTTCCAAGATTTTGGATCATCTTTACTATCATTACTCTGAATCATTTTTCAGGTATACTGCCTATTTCCTCTTCATTTGTTTGGTCTGGTGAATTTTTACCTTGCTCCTTCATCTGCTGTGTGTTTCTCTGTCTTCTCATTTTGCATAACTTACAGTGTTTGGTGTCCTCTTTTCGCAGGCTGTGGGTTTGTAGTTCCCGTTGTTTTTTGTATCTGCACCCAGCGTCTAAGGTTGGTTCAACAGGTTGTGTAGGCTTCCTGGTGGAAGGGACTGATGCCTGTGTTCTGTTGAATGAGGCTGGATCTTGTCTTTCTGGTGGGCAGGACCTCGTCCAGTGGTGTGTTTTGGGGTGTCTTTGACCTTATTATGATTTTAGGCAGCCTCTGTGCTAATGGGTGGGGTTGTGTTCATGTCTTGCTAGTTGTTTTGCATAGGGTGTCCAGCACTGTAACTTGCTGGTCATTGAGTGGAACTGTGTCTTAGCATTGAGATGGAGATCAGTGGGAGAGTTTTCACTGTTTGATATTATGTGGAGCCGGGAGGTCTCTGGTAGACCAGTGTCCTGAACTCAGCTCTCCGACCTCAGAGGCACAGCCCTGACACCTGGCCTGAGCACTAAGACCCTGTCAGCTCCACGGCTCAGAAGAAAAGGGAGAAAAAAAAGAAAGAAATAAAAAATAAAATAAAGTTATTAAAATAAAAGAAATTATTAAAAACAAAAATATTAAAAAGTAATTAAAAAAAGAAAGTAAAAGAAAGAAAGAAAGAAGAGAGCTACCAAACCAAAAAACAAATCCACCAATGATAACAAGCACTAAAAACTATACAAAGAAAAATAAATGGACAGGCAGAACCCTAGGAGAAATGGTAAATGCAAAGCTACACAGACAAAATTACACAAAGAAGCATACACATACACACTCACAAAAGAGAAAAAGGAAAAATATATATATTTATATACATATAAAAAGAAAACAGGAAGAGTGCAACCAAATTAATAAACAAATCTACCAATGATAATAAACTGTAAATACTAAACTAAGATAAACATAAAACCAGGAACAAATTAGATGCAGAGAGTAGTCCCCAAGTCTACAGTTGCTCCCAAAGTCCACCACATCAATTGTGGAATGATTCGTTGTCTATTCAGGTATTCCAGAGATGCAGCGTGCATCAAGTTGATTGTGGAGGTTTAATCCGCTGCTCCTGAGGCTGCTGGGTGAGATTTCCCTTTCTCTTCTTTGTTCCCACAGCTCCTGGGGTTCAGGTTTGAATTTGGCCCTGCCTCTCTGTGTAGGTCACCTGAAGGCGTCTGCTCTTCACTCAGACAGGACAGGGTTAAAGGAGCAGCTGATTAGGGAGGTCTGGCTCACTCAGGCCTGGGGAAGGGAGTGGTATGAAATGTGAGGCGAGCCTGCAGTGGCAGAGGCTGGCGTGGTGTTGCAACAGCCTGAGGCGCACCATGTATTTTCCTGGGGATGTTGTCCCTGGATCATGGGACCATGGCAGTGGCAGGTTGCACAGACTCCCGGGATGGGAGGTGTGGATAGTAACCTGTGCTTGCACACAGACTTCTTGGTGGCTCCAGCAGCAGCCTTAGCGTTTCATCCCTGTCTCTGGTATCTGCACTGATAGCTGCAGCTCGCACCCTTCTCTGGAGCTTGTTTAGGCGGAGCTCTGAATCCCCTGTCTTCGCGCACTGTGAAACCATAGTCTCTTGCCTCGTAGGCAGCTCCAGACTTTTTCCCGGACTCCCTCCCGGCTCGCTGTGGTGCACTAGCCCCCTTCAGGTTGTGTTCATGCAGCCAACCCCAGTCCTCTGCCTGGGATCTGACCTCTTAAGCCAGAGCCTCAGCTCCCAGCCCACACCTGCCCCAGCTCATGAGCAGACAACCCTCTCAGGCTGGTGAGTGCTGGTCAGCACTGATCCTCTGTGTGGGAATCTCTCTGCTTTGCTCTCTGCACCCATATTGCTTCATTCTTCTCCGTGGCTCTGAAGCTTCCCCCCCACCACCCCCCATCTCCACCTGTGAAGGGGCTTCATAGTGTGTGGAAACTTTTCCTACTTCACTGCTCCCTCCCAGTGGTGCAGGTCCCATCCCTATTCTTCTGTCTCTGTTTATTCTTTTTTCTTTTGCCCTACCCAGGTATGTGGGGAGTTTCTTGCCTTTTGGGAGGTCTGAGGTCCTCTGCCAGTGTTCAGTAGGTGTTCTGTAGGAGTTGTTCCGCATGTAGATGTATTTCTGATGTATTTGTGGGGAGGAAGGTGAGCTTCACATCTTACTCCTCTGCCATCTTGAAGGTTTCCCTCTTAGAGAATATTTAGTACTTAAAAATCCTCTTTGGCTCCATATTTGCTCTTTAGACCCTCCAGGGCTGTGGTTTGGACCCAGCAACTCTGTTGGTTGGGTATCCTATCCCCAGAATTCTGTAGGGCAATGGTAGAGCCCCTAGTGGCTTTAGGCAGAGGTCATCTGGCCTGTGGGAAGTAAGCCTATAGCTCCATCTTTTGAAGCAAATGAGGCAGTCCTGACCATCTTTGAATTGCCTTTAGGGGGTATTCTTCCCTTGTCTAGAAGAATTTTACAGCCAAGTAACTCTATAGTCCTATCTTGTAAAATCCAAAATGTCTGACAAACTTCCTTCATTCTTTCTGATCTCCTTTTCATTCAGTTCAAACTGAAAGTTTTCTGCTGGGTTGCTGATTAAGCCCCTTGTTCACACCCATCTTAATTTCTTTATCAAATAGTTGCTTGGCCTTATTCCTAACGTTCTCTTCTGAATGTGCTTTCTCTTTTTCTGCAATATGGATAGGGTAAGAATTTCTGAATTTATGTTCTAGTTCCTTTTTGCTTAACAATTCTGTCTTCAGGTTACTTCTCTCTTCTCACATTTTACTATAAGCAGAGAAGAGGAACCACAATGTTCCTTCAACACTTCACTTAGAAATGTCTTCAGTTAAGTATTTAATTTCATTTCTCACAAATTCTACCTTCCACAAATCACTAGAACAGGGACACAATTCAGTGAATTTCTTTTTGCCATTTTATAGCAAGCATTTCCTTTCCTCCAATTTTCAGTAACATGCACCTCATTTCCATCTGAGACTTCAGCAGATCTCCCTTAATATCCATATTTCTACCACCATTCTGGGTGTGGTTATTTATGTTTTCTCTAGGAAGATGGATTCTCTAGAGCAGGGGTCCCCAACCCCCGGGCCATGGACTGGTACTGGTCTGCGGCCTGTTAGGAAAGAAGCTGTACAGAAGGAGGTGAGCAACAGGCAAGCAAGCGAATCTTCATCTGCAGCTCCCCATTGCTCCCATTACTGCCTGAACCATTCCCCACCCTCCCCACCCCCCGCCATGGAAAAATTGTCTTCCATGGAACCAGTCCCTGGTGCCAAAGTCGGTGGGGACTGCTGCTTTAGAGCTCTCTTCTATTCTTTGAGTCCTTACCAGAATTGCCTTCCAAATTCCCTTCACAACAATATCAACTTTTTCTAGCATACATGTCAGTACTTTTCCAGTTTGTACCCATTACCCAGTTCCAAAGCTGCTTCCAGATTTGGGGGTATTTGTTACAGTAGCACCCTACTTCTTGGTACCAATTTCTGTCTTAGTTCAGGCTGCTCTAATAAATTACCATAAACTGGTTTAAAGAGCAAACATTTATTTCTCACAGTTCTGGAGATTGGCAAGTCCAAGATCAAGGTGAAGGCAGATCTGGTGTTTGAGGACAGCCCACTTCCTACTTTCAGACTGCTGCTTCTCTTTGTATCCTCACAGAAGAAGTAGCTCTCTGGCCTCTTCTTTTTTTTTTAAACATCTTTATTGGGGTATAATTGCTTTACAATGGTGTGTTAGTTTCTGCTTTATAACAAAGTGAATCAGTTATACATATACATATGTTCCCATATCTCTTCCCTCTTGTGTCTCCCTCCCTCCCACCCTCCCCTCCAGGCAGTCACAAAGCACCGAACTAATGGGTACTAATTTCATTCATAAGGGCTCTACTCATAACCTAATTACATCTCAAATGCCCACTTCCATATATCATCACATTGGGATTAGATTTTAACACATGAATTTGAGGGTGTCTAACAATCCCCAAATCTCACTCACATGTCAATTTATACTTTGACTATGTTCCATGTGTTATTTATTATGGGAATAAATACACTAAGAGAATACAATTTCTATCTCATTTGTGAAGCAGAAGAAAAGTGCATGGTAAAACCAAGGGAAGGCTCCTACAGTTTCTGCTGCAAAATAGCACAGCTCAGTTTTTTTTAACCGTATTTATTTATTTATTTATTTAGGCTAAAGCATGTAACCAAAGATGGTCATGCCTACCTTTAATAGAGTACAGAAGTATACTCCTCCCTCAGTGAAGCATTTCAAGCCACATGGCAATGTGTGGGATGTAGTATCTTTTTCCAGAGAGAGTAGAAAATAATTTATAATTATATACATTGATTTTGGGGAGAACTGACATGTTTTTCTGACATGTCCTTCTATCAAAAAGTCTAGTAGAAAATAAAATTTTTTCAGGTCTACTTTGTGTGTCTTTGGAGGTTTTCTCATTTATGTTGCAAAAAAAAAAAAATGTTACATTTAATGTCCAGAGAGTTTATCCTATTGTTATGTTAAATTAAGACTTTTCTCTCATTGTTTTTAATTCAAACAATTTTAAATGTATTTTTCTTATTTACTCATTAATGAACAAATATTTTTAAAGACCTCAGTCTGGGAGGCAATATATAATGTGAAAAATAAATAAGAAAGTGTCCCTGCTCTTAAACAGCTTGTAATACTGTATGAAATAAAACCATATTCAGGCAGTAGGATTTCTAATAAAATTTAATATAGTAGGTGACAAATATATAAAATGATTTGACTTTGAATGTGATGAATTTAGGCCAGTATTGCTCCATTGAACAATTAATTGAGCTGAGTAGGTTTAAACCATGGGGCTGATTACTATTCTCTGAATATCTCTCCTGAACCAGAAAATCTCATTCATTAATATGAACATGCGAGTGAAAGAAAAATTTTCCGTCTAGTGACTTGTTACTTAATATAAACCTTCCAAATAAATATGAGAGGTATAAATAAAATAGTGCAAAACAGAAGAAAAAGTGATTAATTCTGATTGGCATAGGCACTGAAGTTTAAAGCAAAATGTTTTATTTTCAATTTTCTGAAAGTAAGCTAAGATTTCAATCATGTTAGATAATGGATGCACTCAAGCACCAATGCTTGAGATCTCAAAAAATGACATATGGTATTATTGTTCTGGAGTATAGGTGCTTGAACAAAATGGTTATTATTTAAAATTCAAAAATATAAGTTTCATTAAAATAATGGAAGCCATTAGAATTTGATTTTAGTTTAATATTTGAGAGCCAAAGAAACTGCAGTCCTTCTGGCACCAATAATACCACTAAATGAATTATTAACATGTCAAACATTTTATTAAGTATTTTACATGTATCGTCTCATTTAATATTTAATAAACTCCTATGAAACAGGGGTAACTAGTTCATGTTTCAGACTAGAAATCTTAGGTTTAGAGAGTTTATGTAATTTACTCAGTCAAAAGGCTAGAAGCCAGAGCTTAAACTCTGGTCTGCCTTTTCCAAAGTAGAATACTAAATACTTCACTGTGGTTCTTATGTGTATCTTATGTGTTTCATACTTTGGAAGATAAAGGAACTGGAAGTTTGGAAACTGTCTAGAAAGGGATAATATTTAAGAAATCAAGTGATAATAACCTGAATTATAAATTTTCAATGAGATGTTGATTAAAATGTTAAAAGTAACTTTCTGTAAGATAAAGTGTTAAATACATATAATAATGTATTTTAGTACTACTGTTGCAAACAGATATCAAATAGAAGGTAAACAGATAGCATTATAAAATTATGCAAGAAAAAAATTGAAGACACCAGTATTATGGAATTATAAACATAATTTAACAAGTTTTCAAGTGATTTTAATTTTTTTTAAAATATTGACATTCAGATAATGAATTTAAGGGTACAAATTATAGGAAGAATATATAATTACCATTTTATTGTTGATAAATACTAATAAGTGAAGCTTTTTATATGGAGTTGATAGGCTTATATTATACAATTAATGTCAAATAAATCACACTTATTTTGAATTGTGGCTTTCTCATTTTAATTTTAAATCATTCCTAACTTGAAACATATTTCTGAGTTTGCTGGGTTTATAATTGCAAAAAAGTAAATAAAATAAAATCCTAATCCTATATTTGAATAAAAAGTAAACAGATTGTTAAATAAGAGTCCATTGTATAATTTGGTCTTTGAAATACTGTCAAGATTTTGAATTAAAAAACATAAAATGAACAGGTTTTACCTCAAGTCAAAAATATTATTCAACAAACACAAAAAGTTTTAAATTAATATTGTGTGAAATATACACAAGACAGAGATTAGCATATTAAAATATAACCATTTAGGGCTTCCCTGGTGGCACAGTGGTTGAGAGTCTGCCTGCTGATGCAGGGGATGCGGGTTTGTGCCTCAGTCCGGGAGGATCCCGCGTGCCGCGGAGCGGCTGGGCCCGTGGGCCATGGTTGCTGAACCTGCGCATCCGGAGCCTGTGCTCCGCAATGGGAGAGGCCACAACAGTGAGAGGCCCTTGTACCGGGAAAAAAAAAAAAAAAAAAAAAAAAAAAAAAAAAAAAAAAAATATATATATATATATATATATATATATATATATAACCATTTAAAAATTTACAGAGTGATTAAATAATATATAATACAGCTAATGTTACAACTTAATGGACAACATTAAAATAAGAAAAGAGTAGTAGAAATTAAGAGAAAAATTGATGGTCATATTGGGCACATGCATGATTATTTTTCTTATTTACATTTTTCCAACCAATTTTATGTTTGTTTCATGCAATGCATGTGAGAATTCTTTCATTCAGCAACAATTTCAATCAACATATTTTTGTTGATATTCTCTTTCAGACACTATTCTTGATATAAATACTGAGGATATAATAGTTAACAAAATAAAAAAGTGATTTCTGGTAACACTACCCTTCCATTCTAATACTAGTAGCATTGTGACTCATATCTTTATTTATATTACAGAAGTAAAATTTTATCCTAATTCTTCATTAAAAAATAAGAAAAATGGTCCTCCTATTTCATTGTGTTTTCATTTGTCTGTTAATAATTTTTGATGCTAAATGGGAAAAAACTGAAAAACAGATTCTCTGTGTATTCTAGCAACCATCCTCTGAACACCGAGGAAGACCATACATAGCCTCAGCTATAATGCTGTATGTGTGCTAAGGTTAGGTGACATCTATTTCCTTTATCCAACTACAAAATGAGCCTGTAAGACATGGCCAGTAATAGCTAAGTGAGAACAAAGAAAGGTTAGCAGTGGTGTCAGTCTCCAGTGCTTCTTCACCATCAAGGCATTAATACAAATTACTGCCATAATCTTTGCAAACTTCCTCAAGAAGATTATGCATAAAGGTAAATATAATAAAGAATTAATATCTTCCCTTAAAACAATACTTAGCTGTGCTAGGCTTCCATTTTGAATACTTCTTTTATTAGTTGGTGATATAAGATTTAGTCACAAAACATCAGAGGAGGCAGAGATTGTTCACAAAAGAGCAGAGTTTGCAACATAGCAGACCCACCCTTGACTGAGGTTTTGCTTTTCTTGTTCTTTAGGAAGAAAGAATCCTACTTTTGAACATCAGTTTTCTCCAAGGGCCTTGGGCTAAGGCTGTTACAATTAAATGAATAATTTATCTCTCATGTGCTTTTTACCTTCCTAAGACCCAGGGGAAAATAGGAAAACATTTATTATCTTTGTGTTACTTGAAAGAAAATTTAGTACCAATAAACATGAAATATTTCTTTACTAGATCCTGATGACCAATTAACATTATCTTATTACGAACTTTAAATAAAGTATTTTTAACATATGCAAAAATAAATATAAAAATATTCAGCAATGGAATTTGTATTCAGAGGGTGATGCCTACTTTACATTTTTCCTATCTTTCAAAATTAAAGAGTAACAGAAAAGTTTAAGAAATCCCTTCTAAAAAAATACTTACTTAGATTTTTAAGTTTAAAAAAAATCTTATATAATGATAGGACAAAATTTTTTAACCTATGCTATAAAGAAGAGAATATTTCATAATTTGATGTAAACAATGGGGACATTATTAATATTATATATCAACTGTATAAAGCAATGACAATTTTACCATAAGGTGGAACATTGTTGGATTCACATGTTCTTCCATGACATGCTTTTAAATTGATGCTAAGTTAGGATACTTTTGCCATTAAGGCTTTGCAATAGTATATACTTATGTTTGCTTTAAAAACTCACTGAAAGAGTAAGTTTTATGCCATTCTATTGCCTTAAACCTAATATTAAAATTGATTAGTGAAAAAATACTACAATAAAAGCGATGATTTTTATAATTTCTATTAATATTTTATTCAAAATGTTTCAAGCCTGAAGAATACTAGATGATAAGAAAAAGCTGTAAGGATGCATCACTGAGAAAGAAAGAACACGATAAAAAAAAACTCCTTATCTATACAGAAATACTGACCAAGCTGTTGTATCCTACTGTTCCTGATAAAAGGAGAGGTCATTTTTGTACAATTTTCTGACAGAATGAGGACGTTCATGTTATCCCTGATTAGCTGAATAATGTCTCGTGGCATTTCCTCCATTGATGCAACTTAGCAATGACAGCTTCATTTGCTGTTCATCCTGACCTTCCTTTTTCCCCCGCTTACTACACCCCTCCCCTCTAACAGACTTAAACAGATCAGTATGTTCCAAACTCTAAAAATAAAATGCAATTTTTTCTGGCTTACAATACTAAAATGAAATCATTTTTGTTAACATTCCCACCAACATTTTGATTTTTTAAAGTGTGCTTTTCTAAGAAAGGCATTAATGCTTATAAAAATTACTCACTAGGTAAGATTTTGGTTTGGATAAAATTTAATTGGAGTTTTAAATATACTTTATCTTCATTATATTTTTGTGTATACAAACTGAATCTGTCCATTATTTTTTTATATTTTAAATATATTTACTCAATTTAATATAAATAACAAATATAGCTGTGAAGTATATTTGTAAGAGAAAAATCTATAAAATTAATATTTACTTATTGATAAGCTAAATAACGTGTCCACAACCTACCTTTCAATTTTCTATTTACATCATCTAAACTAATTATCAGGAGGCAAAAAAGGCAACTTGGAGAATCTTACACTTACATAATAAAAGTAAATACATTGTTTTCACCAAAATGAAAATGTTAGTATCTTGAATGGTGATGGAATATAGACTGCTTTCTTAATGACATCATGTAATATCCACTTAGAACATGGGGTCTTTCTTTATAGTTTGAACAACTGCAAGAAATAGATGATATAGTAAAATTAACAAGGGAAAGATAACCTAGTACACTTCCCAAAATATGTCTCATGGTTCATTAGTTGTATTGAAAGTTTCATGTATGGCATCACATATTGTTCTTGTTCTTGGTAAAGTTAGAAAGAACTGTATGAAACAAACAAATGCATTTACTTATTTCTGCTTGATTCAGCAGCAGTATTTAATGTGCATTGTGACTTTCATGTTTCTAAAATTTAATGAACATAAAAACATTTTCCCCAGAGGACCTCATGGAATTAATTTTATAAACACATATTTGGGGGGAGGATAATAATTTAGTGTATTTTAGGATGCTTTAAAATGATAAAGAACAGCTAAGTAAACTTAATTGGAAACTCAGGTAAGAGAATTATAGTAAGCCCATAACTCAAATAACTAATTTCCAAGATAGAAACTGCATATTCTTATTTAACTTGTTTGAAAACAACTCAAATTTACTAATTACAAGAAAATAAAAAATTTAAAAATTGAATATCAATTTATAGCCATCTGATGGCTGTTGCAAGTGTCCCTTGTACCTGTGAAGCTAGTGAGTAAAAAGAATAGCAAGCAATCAGCAAGCAAGAAAAACTAAATAAGCAACAATGAAGTCATTTAAAACTCACTTCTACTTCACAAACTCGAGTGCACCTGCTTGCAAGAATTTAATATGCATTTATAATCCAACCTGCAAAAGGTGCTTAAAGATTTCCAGGCTCTGCAGTGAAGGGCACACAGGAAAAAGGATGGAATGGATGAGGAAGACTATCCACCACATAGAACACACTGATGGCCAAGATTATGGAAGTTCATTATCAAATGCAAATATAAAATAGGAGACAATTATGGGTTGAATTGTCACCCCAAAACTGATATGTTAAGGTCCTAACCCCCAGAACCGCAGAATGTGATCTAATTTGGACATAGGGTCTTTACAGAGGTAATCAAGTTAAAGTGAAGTCATTAGGGAAGGCCCTAATCCAATATGACTGATGTCCTTTTAAAAGGTGGAAAGTTGTGTATAGAGACATTCATAGAGGGAATGTGATGTGAAGAAGCGAAAGGAGAAGAGAGCCATATACAAGGAAAGAGGCTTGGAACAGATCCTTCCCTCATAATTTTCAGAAAGTCTCAACCTAGATAACACCTTGATTTTAAGCTTGTGGTTTCCAGAACTAAGACAATACATTTCTGTCATTTAAGCCATGCAGCCTGAAGTATTGATACCATAACAAGGTGGCCCTTTGAAACTAATACAGAAACTCATGTCCCACTATTTGCTATTTTCTTTAGGTCTATATTTTGATCAAGACATATGTAACAGTTAATATTTTTCTACATCACCCTGAGTTATACTATTTCATAAAACATTTAAATGTTTGAATTATAAAATGATATCTTTTACTATCCAGGATTTCTAGGTAAGTCAATTAAGTCTAATAGAATATACATTTTCCTTTGATTATTAGTTAGTTTATTCAGGAGCTATATGCCCTGAATAAACTATGTTCAGGGCATATAGCTCCTGAATAAACTGTGTTCAGGGCATATAGCTCCTGAATAAACTATGCTCAGGGCATGTAGCTCCTGAATAAACTAACTGATAATCAAAGGAAAATGCATATTCTATTTACTATGTTCTCACTAAATTACCAGGTGATTTGTATATCACAAAGCTGAGATAAAAATTTCTCCCAAACTCCAGGAAACATAGTTTAATTAAGATATGTTAGATGCAAATAACTGAAATATAACTTAAAGAAATTTATATTCAGTGTGAATAATTAAAAATAATAAGGTTAAATTTCTATAGTAACAATGAAGGAATAATGAACAATAATCCAATTTATACAAATAAAGAATAATTTTACAAATATGTAGCCTTTCAATTTTTAAAGGTAATCATTGAAAAAGAAATCATTGGTATATCTTAATTAAGACTTACTCAAAACTACAGTGAGGTATCACATCACACCAGTCAGAATGGCCATCATCAAAAAGTCTACAAACAAGAAATGCTGGAGAGGGTGTGGAGAAAAGGGAACCCTCTTTCACTGTTGGTGGGGATGTAAATTGATAAAGCCACTAGGGAGTACAGTATGACGGTTCCTTAAAAACTAAAAATAGAACTACCGTATGACCCAGAAATTCCACTACTGGGCATATACCCTGAGAAAGCCATAATGCAAAAAGAGTCTGTACCACAATGTTCATTACAGCACTATTTACAATAGCCAAGACATGGAAGCCACCTAAGTGTCCATCGACAGATGGATAGATAAAAGAATATGTGGCACATATATACAATGGAATATTACTCAGCCATAAACAGAAACAAAATTGAGTTATTTGTAGTGAGACGTAGAGAATGGACTTGAGGACACAGGAAGGGGGAAGGCTAAGCTGGGATGAAGTGAGAGAGTTAACACTGACATATATACACTACCAAATGTAAAATAGATAGCTAGTGGGAAGCAGCTGCCTGGCACAGGGATATCTGCTTGGTGCTTTGTGACCACCTAAAGGGGTGGTATAAAGAGGGTGGGAGGGAGACGCCAGAGGGAGGGGATTTGGGGAGAGACGTATGCATATAGCTGATTCACTTTGTTATACAGCAGAAACTAACATGACATTGTAAAGCAATTATCCTCCAATAAAGATGTTTAAAAAACAAAAGAATGCACTACAATGGCAGGTAAGGATATGGACGAAACTCACAAACCATGCTGAGACAAATAAACCAGAAATGTTCTTTAAAAAAAAAAAAAACTCACTCACTTATATTCTTTTCATATAATAACTGTGCTTAATAATATAAATTATTTTTTAATCTATTAGTCTATGAGCATATTACTATTATCGTGATTCATAATATGTATTTCAGTTATAAAATTACTGTTAATAATTGACTAATAAAAAGTGTCTTAATTCATAAAAATATATTAACTACAGCATTCCATTGAAATGTAAAACAGTTGCGTTGTGAGTTAAAACCAATCTGAATTACAGATTTAATATATTCTTTATTTAAATGAAAACATTTTAATCATTTAACACGTATGCGGAAATACAACCAAAATAAATTAAAACATTCCCAAAAAACTTATTCAGATAATCTGCGGTATAAGAAGACAATTCATATTAGATTGTGTGTGTATGTTTAAATCACAGGTTATCAAACAATACTTCCAGCAATTCTTGGGAATCTAAGATAGCCTTTATAAACACACACAAATTCATACCTTACAGTAATTCTTTTTTATTATCAGTTTAATCTTGGAGGTGATTAGGATAATTCCTACCTATATCTGTACTGTATGTTTGGGACTCTTATTAGAACCCATTTTCCCCCAAACTCATAAGCTTAAAGGGCAAGATAAATAAACAGATGATAAATGATAAACAGATAGCAGACAGGCATGTTTTTGAAATCATAAAATTTATATAATATCACCATGAAATGGTTTCAGTATATGTCTAATGCATTTATGATCTCAACAAATATTGATTGCTAATATTAAAAATAATTCTAAAAGTCATCTTGATAAACCAGATAAATATTATGACTACATTGGGAAATAACTCACTTGGTGAGGCAAAATAGGCTTTGAAACTAAACATATACAATACAAATTAAAGGTTTGGGAATCCTGAATATATTTTTGACAGTTTATATCCAAGAAGTTCCTAATAAAGCAAAAACAAAGCAATCTACTTGTGTAATGGAACTCAATTTCTGGCATTATTTAGAACCATCAGCTGATGGTTCGTATCAGTTCGTATTCTTAAGAATACGAACATTGAATCCTCACCCAATTATATTGTGATAAGGTGGATTGAATCAGGCTACTATTACATGATTGTTTAGCAAACTTCTCAGATGACAGTGTTCCATACTAAAATTTGTAGAAAAAATCATATATTTACAAATAATGTCACTTATGTAAATTTATGTGAATAAATTTCTAATATTTATACATAGATTAACAACTGTCTATAATCTTAGGTATTAAAATTTTAAGTATTGATTTCACTAATACACTGGAACTTCAACTTAAGAACTTCCTCCTAACACTGAGATGGCTTATAAAAATCAATCAGGAATTTATATCAAAATGCAACAGTGATTATGATAAATGTAAACAGAGTCTGCTTCTATCCTCTGAAGGAGATTGTAGAGAATTGTTATAAATTCTTGCTTAAATGTTTGGTAGAAATCTCCAAAACCCACCTGGGCCTTGTGTTTTCTGTTTCAGAAGATTATTACTTATTAATTCCATTTATTTAATAGATATAGCCCTATTAATATGACTTATTTCTTCTTGTGTGAGTTTTGGCAAATTGTGTCTTTCAAAGAATAGGTCCATTTCATCCAGGTTAACAAATCTGTGAGCAATGAGTTCTTCACAGTATTCTTTTATTATCCTTTTAATGGCCATGTATCCTTTTAATGTGACATGTAGAGATGTTCCCTTCATTTCTGATGTTAGTAATTTATGTCCTCACTCTTTTTTTCTCATCTAGACTGGTAGAGGCTTATTGGTTTTATTGGTCTTTTCAAAGTTCAGCTTTGGTTATATAAATTATAGAATACTTTTGATATTGCTTTTTGAGTTGCTCAGTACTGTGTTCAGAAGTTACTTTGAGTCAATCTTTGTTTTCTTCCTTCTTTAGAGTAGTTTTCTTATTCATTTGAAATACTATTTGTTTTATTTTCTGTTGATTTCCATTTTAGGCCTCCATCCTGGTTGACTTTGTTTTTGTTGGAAGGAAGGGCTGTAGATGTAAAACATCAACAAAATTCCAAAAGTAAGAAAGAAACAAAGAAAGATACTCAGACAGGTGTCATTCCTTCTCAATTATTTCTATAACATCCTTAACACCCATTTCTTCCATCCATTCCCAGCCATTCCCTTAAGTGACAGTCCGTTATTGGCAAAAGGAGAGACTGACTAATAGACCAGTGTTACAGAATAGTGAGTCCAGAAGCAGGAACATATAGACACACATACATGCATGTGCATGCACACACATATATTTGATCATTTGCGTTACTAGAAAGTTTCTGCTTGGGAATGGTAGGAAAATGATGCTTTTATTAAATTGTGCTAGGCCCATTGAATATCCTTATGGACTAAATCAGGGAACCTAATCTCTACATATATCAGTATAAAAAATTACAGATGATTGCAGCTCTAAGTGAAACAGATACAACAATACAATATTTAAAATATAAGATAGAAATATATCTTAATGATTTTAGTGAAGAAACGCTACTTTCCACTATAAAAAACACTAACCATATAAGATTGATAAATTTGATTTCTCAACATTTTTAACTTTTGTTCATCATATATAATATGAGAGTATGAAAAAAGCAAGCCATTGATTAGGGAATTATATTTGTAAATCATGCATTCACAAAAATATTGAAACCAGAATATTTAATGAACTTGCACAAATGAAAGTGAAAACAACTGAATGCCCTCATCCTAGTCCATCATGGAAAGAAAATTTTAAAAATGCATTTTACAAAATAAGATATAAAATGGCCAATAAATATATACATATTTATATAAGTATACTAAAAATTGATAGGTATAAGAGAAATACAAATTAAATGCAGTATGACACATACAAATTAAATGATATATAACACAGAAAATTAAATAAAAAATCAGGATTTAGAAAGGATGCAGAGTAATTGTGCTTATATACAGTGAAATGGGAGTATAAGTTGCTATAATTACTTTGGATAATGATTGACCCTAGTTAGGAAAGCAGGACAGACTTTGTGACCCACAGTACAGAAATACCTCAAGTGGCCATTAACAGTAGAACAGATAAATTTTATACATTTTTACACTGAAATTTTATACCAAGAAAAATGACTAATTATTGCAACAATAAATAGTATGTTACATCTCTCAGAAAAATGAGCAAATGATGTCAGACACAAAATCTATTTCTGTATGATTCATTCTTTATAAAAAGTTCAGAAACAAGCAAATATAATACATGGTGATAGAAACTTGAAGAACAGTTTGGAGGCAGGAAATGACATGATCATGGTTTCTGATATGCAAGTAATATATTACATCTTGATATGTTGGATGGTTATTTTCACTCTAAAACTTCATTGAATATATACTAATGCGTCATGGATTTTTCTTTAGATACGTTATTGCTTCAACAGTTTATTTAAAAATAAATTCATGAGATAAAACTAAATTAGGACTTAGATAAAATAACTTTATATAAACTTAACAGGAATCAAATGAGGTTATAAAGTAATGAGCTGAAGAGTCAACTCAGAAAATTGTAAAAAGAACATCTCAGGAAATCTAAAATAAGGAGAAAGAAATATTAAAGAAAAAGGCCGAAATAAGTGCAATAGAGTAGAGAATAAGAAGTTTAATAAAACCAAATTATTTGAAAAGATTAGTAATGTAGAAATATCCTTGGCATAACCTAACAAGAAAAAATGGCTATAACTGTGTGGTATAATTTTTACTATCATTCAATAGAAGAAAAAGAAAGATTTATTAGTATGTGTTGCTGGGAAGAATGGCTGAAAATAAGGAGGAAACCCAAACAAATAAAACCACTAAATCCTTTCAGAATACCACATATATAAGTGAAATGCATATGAATTAATGATAGATCCTAAATCTGAAAATCAATAAAAGAAAATGTAGGAGAATATTTCTATGATATAGATATGCAAAAGGGCTTCATAAATAATTCTTTATAACTGTCATGGCAAAAAAAATGAATTTAGTTACCACAAACAAGTATTTCTGTTTACTGAAGGACACAGTGAATAGAGTTAATGAACATATGACGTATTGGAAGATAACTGTAATGTGTGAAAATGACAAGGGAGCAGTGTCCAAAATGTATGAAAATAATCAAGTGACATAAAGACCACAGAATGAAATCAAATACATTATGGACTTAAAGTCTACAACAAGCTAAAAATAGTGTGAAACCATGATGAAACTAATTAGTAATCAGAAAAATGTGAGAATGAGATATCACTTATGATGCTGAAAAAAAAGATTGAATGAAAAATTAATGCCAACTGAGAGCACACAGCACAAATAGACATTTCCAGAAGCAGCTTTTAAGGATGCATTTCAGAGTAAAGGAAGATAACTCCTGAAAGATAATTTAAAAGGCAAGAAGGAATGAAGAAGGAATGAAGAAAGAATGAAATAGCATGCATCTATATTTATTTAAATGACTCAATGTATAAAATAACAATAAATTTATCTAATTTGGAAGTTTAACATTTGTTTAAAATTCTTGGCAAATTTCAAGTTTAAACCTTACAAAAGGAAGAGTGCAGAGCATAAATTTCAAACCAGATGAGTATAAATGTCAAAGAAAATGAAAAATTTGAATAAAGAGAAATTAAGATAAACTTCAAATTCAAAATATAACTCATAAAGAGAAAAATATAGGCAAATAGAAAGTGCACAAAATTGAAAACAAAATAATTAATATGATGGAAAGAAGCCCAAATATATTAATAAGCACTACAATTGCAAATGGACTAAGTACAGAATGCAGAAAAGTAAAAATAATTGTTTACTGGAAAATAAAATCCAGCCGTGTGCTGGTTATCACCAGTACATACACCTAAAAATAAGAGTCCTTAAATATCCATTTAAATGGATATTCTAGGCAGATATAAATGCAAAAAGTCTTACATGGCTTTATTAATGTCATTAACATTTACTTCTATACACAAAATATTATTAATAATGGACAGAGTACCAGATAAGGGAAAATTAATTCAACAGGAAGAAAGAACGGTGTATACTTGTATGCTCTTTACATGATTGTCTTAAATATTTATAAAGCAAAAATTGATTCAGCTGCTGATATGGGTGAATAAATGCCTAACTGATTGGCTGTCCCTCATACAATAACTGAAAGTCTAGATTAAAAACAAAAACAATTAGAACAACCTTAAGATTTTGGAGCGTGAACCAAAGCTGCCAATTTCTGGAAGGCTGTCAAAACTTTAAAGAAGGGTGGATGAAGAATGAGAGTTAATAGGTACTGGGGTTCTTTTTGGAATAATGAAAATATTCTAAACTTTGATGGTGGTTATGATTGTACAGCTGTGTCAATACACCAGAAACCACTGAATTATATACTTTAAAAGGGTGAACATTATGGATTATGAATTGCAGTATAACTCAATAATACTGTTATACATATACAAAGAAATATTTGAAGACAGGATTGTCATAGGATGAATTTGTTTCCCTTTGATTTCTAGCCTGAAGTTAGGCCTCAGCCACAGCACTGTATGGGGCAGATAAAACTGTGGTATTTTACAGTCTTCTGGCCTAGATTTAGTAGAGAATTAGTAGAGAATAAGAAGTCACTGCCCACATTTCTAGTAGATCCCTGAAAGGTACAAGCATGAAGCACACAACAATGAGCCTACTGAAGGGGAAAAAAGAAAAAAAAAAAAAAAAAAAGAACTAAGCTTTGAGCCAAATATCAACCAAGAATTAAGGAGAAATAAAGACATCTTCAAATGAAAGGAAATCAAGAGAATCCATCACCAGCAGATGTACATTATAAAAAAAGCTGAAGACATTCTTCAGATGAAGGGAAATCATACTTGAGGGAAAATCGAATCTTCTGGAATAAATGAAGAGCATCAGAAATAGCATGTATTGGGCTTCCCTGGTGGCGCAGTGGTTAAGAATCCGCCTGCCAATGCAGCGGACACGGGTTCAAGCCCCGGTCTGGGAAGATCCCACATGCCGCGGAGCGGCTAAGCCCATGAGCCACAACTACTGAGCCTGCGCGTCTGGAGCTTGTGCTCCGCAACGGGAGAGGCCGTGACAGTGAGAGGCCCGCGCACCGCGATGAAGAGTGGTCCCCGCTCGCCGCAACTGGAGAAAGCCCTCGCACAGAAACGAAGACCCAACACAGCCAAAAATAAATAAATAAATTTATAAAAAAAAAAAAAAAAAAAAAAAAAAAAAGAAATAGCATGTATTGTGATAAATAGAAAATATTTGTTTTTTCCCTCTTAGTTCCAATAACATTCATATATCCTTTCAAATCAAATTTAATAACATAATATACATATGGATGTAATACATATAACATAGGTGGCATAAAGGGCGGTGAGACTGGAAAATGTATCTGTAGAGTGGTAAGGTACCCATATTTCACATAAAGCAGAAAAATTTAACTATAAATACATTATGAAAATTTAAGGATGCATATTATAATCCCTAGGGCAATTAAGAAGGAGAAGAAGGAGAGGAAGGAGAGAAAGAGGAAGGAAGACCAAGGAAAAAGAGGAAGAGAGAAGCAGCAAATAGGTATAGTTAAAAACAAACTAAAAAGAAATTCTAAAAAAAAATTAGTAATAATCACAAAAGAGGCAGAAAAGGAAGAACAGAAACAAAAAATAGAGGGAATAAAGAAAGGAAATTTTAAAATGGTAGTTGTAAATCTCTTCATATCAATAATTACATTTACTCTTAAAACTGTTGAAAAGGACATAAAATCAAGTTCCAACTAAATGCTGCGTATGTTAAATGCCCTTTAAATATAAAAAATAGTTGTTTTCAAAACAAATAGGAAGGAAAATATTATACAAACCAAAAGAATAAGAAGAATGAGATGGCAATATTAATATCAGATAAACTTTAACACAAAAAGTATTTCCTGAGATAAAGAGGAACATTGCTTGTAATGATACAAGGAACAGTACTAAGACAAACTTAGAAAACTTAAACTACCTCACTTCAAGTCCTATTATAAAATGATATTAATCAAGACAGAGTAGTATTAGCATAAATATTGATAAATAGATCAGTAGGCTGGAATAGAGAGCCCCTCAGTTTTATGATCATCTGATTTTTAGAAGAGGCACCAAATCAATCCTATAGAGAAAGAAATGCCTTTTCAGCAATTGTGCTGGCATAATTGGATACCCACAAAGAATAAAACAAAACAAAATAAAACAAAACATTGACTCTACCTTATACCATATACAAACAAACAAAAAAATTGAGGGTAATTTAACTATAAATTAACTGTAAAGCTTTTAAAGAAAACATAAGGTCCTAGTGATTTGGGAATACGTAAAATTTATCTAGAAAAATTACAGAAGGAAATAATGTTTCTTTTGTTTTAAATGATAAATTAGACCTCATCAAAATTAAAACCTTTTGGCTCATCAACCTACACTATTTGAGAAGTTTTAAATACAAGCCACATACTGGTATAAAATTATTTATAGATAATATATATGATAAATACTTACAGTACATAGTTATATGTACTATGATATACATATACTACTATACTATGCATATATATAATACTGATATACAACATATACTTAGAATACTTAAAGTCAATGTTATCAAAAGAAAGAATCTAGTTAAATAATAAGCAGTATTTTAACAGATATTTTATCAATGATTCAAATGCCCTACAAGCACATGCAAAATTACTCAACATGATTAGACATCAGGCAATATGAAGTAAGACCACAATGGAATACTACTTTACACTCAGCAACATTACTAAATGTTGGTAAATTTCCATTTGCTTCTGGAAATGTTATAGCTTGTTTGTGGGTGTGTAAAAATTCCCACATCTTTAAGAAACATTTTAACCATTTCTTATAAAACTAAATATTTCAAATATTTCTTATAAAACTCACCCTATGACCCAGAAATTCCACTTTCAGGTAGTTACCCAACAAAATGCAACATGCGTTTCACAATAGCTTCATACTACAATGTTCATAGAAGCTTTATTTTTAATAGCCAAAAACTGTAAACTTTGTCATCCATCTGTGTGAGATGGAGAGTGTGCTGACATGGAAAACACACAGCAAACTGAATGACTCTCAAAACCTTATGCTGACTGAGATCAACCTTTTACATAGAGTAAATACTGCATGTTTCCATTTATATGAAGTTTAACAAATGGCCATATATGTAATAAACGGGTATAGCTAAATATAGTAAATCTAGGGGATGAGTATACATGTGTTCAATGTAAAATTCTTTCAACTTTAACAAATGTTCAAATATTTTCAAAATAAAAATCTTATAAATTGGTAGAAAAAGAAAGAAATTTACTATAAGAAGTAGATATTTCTATACCCATGTGTCACATAAGGATTGCCAAGCAGAGAAAACAGAATATTTCTTTAAATCTCATTAATCTTACTTTACCTATAAGCAGCATTTAACATTGGCAAACACACCTCATTGATATATCAATATTTTTAACTTGGCTTTTAAGAAACACATGTGCTCTTCCTTTTCTAAAAAAATTTAGCAAGCCGTTCATAATTTTCTTTGCTGAATCACCTTACGTTTTTGACAAACAATCGTTGGAGTGTGCCAGAACCAAGATATTTTCTTCTCTCTTCTATTTACAAATATTATTTGGGTGCACTCATTTGGTCTCTTGCTATAAAATACTGTGTATATATTTTCAGCTCACAGTTGTATATCTTTTGGCCATAAACTCTTCTAAATTCCAGAGTTTTCCTACTCAATATCTCCATTTGGAAGTCTAATTTCATCCAAAGCTTATAATATCCAAATACTGAGCCACTGGTATTTTCCAAAACATTCTATATATGCAGTCCTCCTTACTTAGTTAATTACAGTATCATCCTTCCAGTTGGCCAAACTAAAAAAAAAAAAAAATCACTGTCGAGTCCTCCTCTTTCTTTTTCTCTCATACCCATTCCTACCTACTAGACTGTTCTATTAAATCTGTCTTCAAAATATATTCAGAACCTGGCTACTTGTCTCAATCTCCATTTCTAGGACCCTAGTTCTAGTCACCATCATTTCTACCTGGATTTCTCCACTTGCCTCATGATTGCCTCTTTCCACTGAGTATATTCTCAAAGAGCAGATAATCCCATTAAAACAGAAAGCAGAGCATGTCATAACTCACCATTTCACATGAGTTAAAGCCCAACTCTTACTACATGGTTTAGTTCCATGTCTCTTCTCTGACTTCATCTGCTATTACTCTCACTCAGGTTTCATTACCTCATTCATGACACAAGGTCATGTTTGCTATTTCTCAAAACTTCCAGGGATATTCCCAACTAAGGGGATTTGTACTGTCTCCTCTGACTGGAAAGAGTATCTGTTTGGCTCCCTCCCTCACATCTAAGACATCTGTGTACAGAAGTTGCCTTTCAATGAGGTCAACGTTAATCAGGTTATATAGCGTTGCAAATGTTAGGTAACGTTAATGGTACACATTACCTCATGTTTCCCTCATGCAATTTATCATCTCTTAATTATTTAGTTAGTATGTTGATCATTCCTTACCTGTCATTACAGAATTCAACTCATTAAAAGTTTTGTCAATTTTCTTCATTCACATTTTCTAAGTATAAAGCCCAAGGCTCAGGATATAGAAGGTACCAATAAGTACTTCTTTCATGACCAAGTTTAAACAGCATAATTTAGTACGTATGTGTATTAAAAAAATAAAATGAACAACTGAAGAATATGCATTCTTTTTAACATACAAAGGATATTTATATAATTTAAGAGCAAACTGGACCATTTAAGAAAGTTTGTAAACTTAAATCATTGATATCATTAAATAACATGCTCTGATAATAGCAGAATTTGGATAGACATTAATAATGAAGAAAGATATATTTAGAACATAATTATACATTTGGAAACTTGTAAACGCCATTGTAAATAACGCATGAGTTAAAGTATAGCAATTAAATTGTAAAATACTGTAAGCTATGCTATAAAAAATTTACAGTTCTGAATACTATTTGTAAATATCTCATGATTCAAAGAAGAAACAATAATCAAATTTTAAAATAATTTGAGCTCTTCCATGAGGAAAATGTATATTCTTGAGTGCTAATATCAAAAAATTTGGAAACACTAAAAATGTATTTTTAAATGTGCTTGTAGGAAGTTACAAAAAGAATGACAAAATTTTAGTGTGGCAGATTTTATTTTCTAAAGCTGGTTGAAGAAATATGTGCTCTTCCAACAGCATGACTGACTCTTCTCCCAACAAAGGGAGGTGTGGTCTTCATTTGCTTCCCTTGAATCTCAACAGAAACTTGGGACTATTCATTTAAGTAGAGGATATTAGAATGATGCTCTCAAGTCTAAGGCTTGGTCATAAAAAGCATAGACCTTCCACATGACTTCTCACTCTCTAATGATAGGTGCCATGGGAGACATGAGTGGACATGCAAAAAAGTCCAAATACTGTGAAGCCTCTATGCTAAAGAGGTCACATGTAGACACCACATAAAATAAATATGCCCAAGCAGCTTCAGCCTTACTGGCCCTTAGCTCTTTGAGTTTTCCCAGCACCAACCACCAGACTTGTAAATGAATATGTTCTGAGATGATTCCATGTCCTGGCCTTCAAACTGCAATAAGAGATGCCAAGTAGAGCAGAGACAAGTCTTCCCCACTGTGTCCTGTCCAAATTTCTGGCTCACAGAATCTGTGAGCATAATAAATAGTTGACAACTTAGCTAAAACTGGAAACTATATTTTCCATATTCCTCTTTCATATATGTTTCTAAGTTAGAGTTGACCAAAACAGGAAAATGAATAAGAATTAAAAGTTGGAAATAAAGAAGCATTACTTTACAAAGACCTTAGGAGCAGGTCAGAGCTAGACATAGAGGTGCCTAGAGGACTCCAGAATCCAGGTGATCTTTCAGACTACTGGCCCCAGCAGCCAATTGTGGACCCAAGACAGCTCTCAAACCCTTCACTGAAGTTGAAAAATAGCAAATTCCACAGGTATCTCCACCAGATTTCCCTTCGTGGTTTCACTTTGACAGCAAGACATGCGTGACTTCCAGGATTTCCCTTAAAGCTCAAATCTGCCCAACTGTTTCTGTGACTCAGGCTTTTATTGACAGTGATTGTACCTTATTACCAATTCCCATCTTTCTTATTTCATTTAGACAATTTCACTCACATTTGTGTAAGTCCTAATTTCTACAGTAAACTCTTTAGCCCTATAACATTTCAAATAGTTATGTCCTAATTAAACACTGATTAATACAATCATGAATTTATCACCTATTATATAAAAAAATGTCTTTGGGAAATATAAACTTTTTTTAATTCTCTAGCTTATATTAGAGGCTACATCATTGGATAAGAGATCTTGAACATAAAAAAATTTGCAAAGCAAACAACGTATATTTAACCTACAAGGATTTTCATACATCTAGAGTGGGGTTGGCAACCTGTTTTTGCAAAGGATGAGATAATATTTTAGAGTTTGTAGGCCTTATACTCTCTGTTACAACTACTCAACTCTGCAGGTGCAGTGTTAAGTCAGCCATAGACAGTACATAAAAAATGATTGTCCTATGTTCCAATAAAACTTTATTTACAAAACAACTGTTAACAGGCCAGACTTGGTCCACAGACCATAGTTTGCTGAACATGGTCTATGGAATCAGGTTGAAACAACTAAAAAGAGAAGAATCTGAGAATCTATTCTACTTTGGATTCTACTTAATTAACTTACAACACTGCTATGTGCAAACCATATTTTATTACATGTTCCTGGCTTAACCATTCATTACTCCCTAATTTCTATCACACATGCATTTTTCTTCTGACTCTAAATATCTTAGATATGACACTGACTTTTGAAATGTACAGCTCATTTCCAATTAAAGTCTAATTCCACATATCAGTTGACAAATTACATAGACTTGAACTCTCACAATCTCTTGTGTATCAGCTCATTTTATGCTCCAAATATCCTCTCATATTTGTTATGGAAACCTGGTAAATATGTGGGATCCCCCATGGTAAAATGTCAAGGGAAATAGTGGTACATGAAATTTAAATTGATTAAGCCCCACAATACTGAACTTCAGGTTGTAAAGCAAATGTGAGGATTTATTCCCTTTGCTCCTTGCTAATAATATAACACCTAAAGAGTGAAAAATAGAAAGAATAAATGAAACACTAGTTCAAAGAGCCTGAAGAACTTGTTAACATTCACATCTTGTGGACTTTACCTCTTTTAGGCAATGAAATCTCAGATTTATTTGGTTACCCTCAGAAGAAAACAAATTACTGTGACATTCCAGAAACGTTTGTAATTCTATCCACAGGCAGCTTAGAGCCTCTCCTTCATTAAGACTCTACATTCTGTAGCTGCTGTAGTCTGTTAAAGTCACAGTAAACATTTCTGACAGCCAGCTGTTTCTTTCTTATGCCATAACTGAACTTTTTTTTCCTCTTTTATATATATATATTTTTTTTTTCTTATTAGTTATCTATTTTATACATATTAGTGTATAGGTCTCAATCCCAATCTCCATAACTGAACTTCTTAAAGTAAATCATTAGTTGTATTAAATCCACACACATTTTTGTCACTCAAATGATAAAAATATTCATCTGTAAATATTACTAATGTGAATTTTGAGTAATATGACATGCTTCTCTGAGAGAAAAATTACATTTCAAGTTAAAAAAATCTATTCTTAATTGTACACAAAAGTTTAAATACTATTGAATATTTATGTCACTATGTTTTGACTTTGAACCGTGACTGGTTAAGAAGATTTGTTTTTTCCCCTATGTGAAATAGCATTATTAGAAATGTTAAAGAACTGTCAGTCAACTATAGCTGTTGATTGTTCAGTTTACACTGAGCTTAAATTTTAGGCATTTAAAGTGAATGTCATCCTTTTTCTCAAGTAACTGATGATATTTTCATCTTTGATTTTAATTCAGGCAGGTATTTTTAACTGAGATACATGGACATATTTTGGTGTCCTTAAATTCCCTTAAATTGTATGCATGCTTGTGCATGTGATTTTTTTCTGGTGAAAAAAAGTCTGTAGATATTAGTAGATTAAAAAATGGAACTATGAACCAAAATGATCATTAACAGGAAGATGATTGCTATGACATTAGGATAAAAAAATAACTTTTCCCCACTTTTTTCATATAATAACAACATATGTTTTAACTTTATTGTGAAAACTTAGACTCTAAAAATAATTCTGTTTCTGGATTTAAAGGCTTTAAATTAACACTTAAAGACAATTTTCATATCACACACAAAAAGGCATTGCCTAAGACTTAAAAGAAATGACAGCAGAATCAATGCCTTTTGCTGAAATCAATCAATAACTAACATTATGTGACAAATATATTGTAAACCAGAATTTTTCACTGTGCTTCTAATAATGACATGTGGCCCTATGATATAGGAGAGCTATAAGAACTTCTTTCAAGGTTTTGATGTAATCACGCTTGGGTCTGTGCCAGGGCACCAACTGTTTTCTACTGTATACCATTTGTAAAGTCCCAGACAAGTTTTTATTGGTTGCTTGATTTTGTTGTTTAGGCTTTCTCCTTCAATGAATTTTTAAACCACAAAATCATGTATTTGGAGCATGTTCATCTAAAAAATCGGTCTGGGTTAGGCTAGAAGAGAACTAACAAATAGGGCATATTTCTAATTATCCTTACATAACATTCAAGTTAAAAATAAAATAGAAACCAGTTTCAGAAGAATGACTTAAAACGAAGACACTTAACCTTCCTGATTCTTTAGTTTTATCATTTGTAAAATCTCTTTTAGCTTGAAACTGCTGTGATTTCAGTTTCAATAAAATTCTAGCAAATGAACCATGAAAACAATACTGCATTGATCAAGATAATGGATTAAAAAGGATATAATGAGTATTGGTGATACCCTCTCAGTGGAATCAAGCTATTAAACACCTAAGGTCAATTTCAGCCATCAGCTACTCAGATATTTTCACTTCAGCTACTAGGTAAATTTAATTGAGCAGAATTTGGGCTTGTGTACTTGTCTCAGTAATGTACAGTGAAAACACTATGGCATAGTGTCTAATGCTAATGAGGCAGGTAACCCATCTGTTCCTCCAGGCTTATTGGATTGACCTAAGAACAATACTTGCTAAATATTATAATTGGTGGGATGATCCACTCTTCACTGCCATAGAGCAAAAGGAGAAATAGACCCCGGTGGAGGTCTATTCAGAGACGTGAATATTCTGAATTGAAATAAATATGTGAATGCTTCTAAACTGAGAGTCTGCTGAAAAAGAATAACACAACTTCTCTTATTTTTTAACTATATTTAACACTTGACTATTTATCCAGTATAAAAATGTACAGATATTTTAGTTCTGGAAGCTTTATCTTTTTGCTTGTATGATCATACCAGAAGAATTGACCCCTCCTATTTCAGTGAAATGATACAAATAATTGCTTATATTTAGAAACATGATATTCAGCTACAACTGTCAATATTTTAAAAGTAAGTTCAAGGATGGTAATGAGAAAGTTGCCTTCATCACATCATTTAAAAATAAACATGAGCGGGCTTCCCTGGTGGTGCAGTGGTTGAGAGTCCGCCTGCTGATGCAGGGGACATGGGTTCGTGCCCCGGTCCGGGAAGATCCCACATGGCGCGGAGCAGCTAGGCCGCTGGGCCTGCGCGTCCGGAGCTTGTGCTCCGAAACGGGAGAGGCCACAACAGTGAGAGGCCCACGTACCGCAAAAACAAACAAACAAACAAACAAAACATAAGCAATTAAGAAATACAAACAATACAAAACAGCCAGGGAAAATAATTATAAATGTAAGAGATAAAAATAACTACAACATATTTCTCTGTGTAGTCATTTATGGTCAGTTAGAATGTGCTTTTAGATTACCTTTACTGGAAAAATTATAAGATTTTTTGTCTTAATATTAGTCTTTTTAGGAACTTTGTGAAATATGGTTTAATTTTGTGAGGTGGAAGGTATACACATTAATCATATAAATGAGTATATAAATTGAACATCTAAACAAATTTACATTTAAAATCAGATTTATTTATTGAAGAAAAATGGCAGATCTAGAACGTGAGAAACAGAGAAGATTAAATTGATATTTTTGTGAGATGAGCTACCATTATAAAGAAGCCTTTGAAAAAATAAATGAATGAGTTAGATTTTTAGGTGCTTTTGCTTTCTATTATGAGATGCAATCCTCTACTTTGTGCATTTTCAGGGAACCCAGAAAATATGTTAATTAATTTACAATAATATTTAGATATCTGATTTAAGAGTTTTTAAGTAGAAAACCATGAAAATTTTCTTTATAATTACATAATTTTGTTCAAATTACCAAGAGTATCATAAGATCTTGTTAGGAAAAAATGCTTGATCTTTTAAAATAACTGATTTAGTTCAAACGTCTCTATTTATGAGAAAATAGAGATGTAACAATTGTCTTATTAAAGGACAATATTACTTAACTGAAATAAAAATTCTGCCTTCCATTTCAGTGATTTTCTCTAGTTTCAAGGGTTACCTGTGATTGAGAATCTAATGATTAGATAAGAAGTAGAAAGTATTATAATCTAAAGCACAACACCCTTCAAATCCTGGCTAAATTGCCTTGATTCTTTTCATATAAGAAAAAACCAGCTTGAAGTACAAATATTTTTGACATGAAAATATTTATTTTCAAAACTTTCCCGTGCAGACGCAAACCTTTTCATTCAACCCAGTGGACTTAGTTGTGTGGCTTACTAAGTTCTCTTGGCAGAGGAATGCAAGAACATGAACATCAAAATTTTGAGGCTATAGAGATATTTATTATGTGCTGCATTGTAGCGTAGCTTCCAGACACTCCATTTGGTTAACTTAATACATAATCAATCTTTGGATATGTGAACTGAAGGTCCCAAGTACTCTGAGTTCAATAAATACTTTCTGTAACAACAAGTGGGCTGTACATTCTGGCAGGACTTAAGACCAAAATAAAATGAATATAAATCATGAATAAAGATGATGCTTATTACATGATTTAGAAACAGAATGTGGAGATTAAGGTAAGAGATTAAAACTTACTTGGCTAAGGCTCTGGAAATTTATCAATTGTCAGACTTAAGTGGGGATGAATGGAGAAGTAACTAGTATTATTGAGTTCCTATTATGTGGCAGGTGCATAATGCATATAGTGTTTCACTTAATCTAATAATTTAGTATCTTAATTCCCATTTTTATAAATAAGAAATCAAAGATATGTTTACTTTAAAGATTCCATGTGCTGATAACAATGAGGACACTTAAAATCCCATCTAGAGGTCAACTTGGAAGGTGTCAATTAACGTTCTTCTGCAACTAAGCATGTTTGGGGAAGACAAAAATGACTGCTACATTCCAATTTAAGAAGAGTTTTAAGTGAGTTTTATTTAAATTCTCAAATACCTTTCTTCTTGGCAGGCCCATCCTTTCTTCTCCAAATAAAAATCAAATCTGAAGCACAAATTCTGTGTAAATTAAACATTCACTTTCCATGCAATGTTGAAAAAACTTGAAAATCTAGTATGTTATCTTTAGAGATTTTAGAAATTTACCCCCAAACTGGAAATATGAAAAAAATATTCTTCTGTTAAAATTATCTCAATATTAAATAGGATTAGAAAGTACTCATAAATGTAAGATTTGAACATACAGAATCTCAAATACAAATATTTATGTGTGTGTGAAATTATTAATTATAAAACCATGGATTTTCTATGTAGCTCTATTTTGAAGACTGACGGGACCCAAATTTTATACAGTGGGCCCTCTGTATCTGCAGATGTGTAACTCGTGGATATGGAGGGTTGACTGTAAGGGACTTGAACATCAGAAGATTTTGGTATCCATGGGGATCTTGGATAAATTAGCAAAATTGATGGATGGCAAAATAAAAATATACATATTATAATAACCATTGTCCTTTCTGACTATTTTAATTTCAATAAGATTTTGGATGCGATAGTAATAAAACATATACAGCCTTGAAATGATGAAAAGACATTAAATTTTCAGCAGAGAAATGGAAACTATAAAAAATAACTAAATGGAATTTTAAGATTTGAAAAATCTTATTTACTAGATTTGAAAAAATCTAGTAAATCTAGTAAAAAATCTAGTAAAAAATCTAGTAAAAAATCTAATTTACTAGATTTGAAAAACAAATACTTCAAATTTAACAAATAATTTACTAGTCAAATGGCAAAATAGAGAATTGATGAAAGAGAGAGTAGTTGGAAAGATAGATCAATGAGCATTGCTCAATCTGAAGAATGGAGAATAAAGATATTTTTTAAAAAATGAATCAAGACTCAAGGACATATGAGACAATGTCAAATGATCTAACATTCATGTCATAGTAGCCTTCAGCAGAGACTTCCCAGAGAAGAAAAATGTATGACATCAACCAATTCCCAAATCTGGTAAAAGGCAAATGCTCAATAAACAAGAAATGAACAAATATAAGAATACAAAGACATTATAAACAAGCTACTGAAAATTTTTAAAAATCCTGAAATCAGGCAGAGAAAAATAAAATATTACATATGGTAACAATAATATGAATTACAGTAGATTTATCACCAGAAACATGGGAGGTAGAAAAAAAGAACAACTTAAAAACAAAAATATTTTCAAAAAATTATGACATTCTACACACCAAACTGAAAAGAAAACAAGAGAAATGGTGAATAACTGGATACATATAAAGGACTAATGTTCTTCTTTTAAATAATTTAAAATATATATTACTGTTTAACACAAAATTAGAACATAGGTGGGGTTTTCACTTATGTAGGTGAAATATATATGACACCAATAACATAAAGGGGGGGAATAAAGGGACTTACATGACTTGTAAGTGTTATATATTTTATTTGAAATAATAAAACAACTCTAAATAGATTGTAAAGGTTAGTTGTACATATTGTAATCCCTACCTATATGTAAAACAAAACAAAACAAAACAAACAAAAAAACCACCAAATTTGGAACATTCCACTATATGAAAGCTGAGTGCTTATTTGCTGCTTGGCAACAGATTCTTCTTACATCTTAGGGGAAACCTTTCCCATTTTCTAGGTACGCAGTGAACTTCTTTGTATTGCTTAAGAGTGTGCACTATATGGCTTTTGGCCAGTCTCACCACCAATATATCTGTCCCTCCAGGAAGGGAATGGTATCTTCACCTGCATCACAAGAGGGATACATGCTGTCCATCACCCTGAATCAGCTATGGGGAGGGCCTGCTGGCTAGTGGGAGACCTGCACACACTACAAACACTGAATTGTTTTATTTCTTTTCCTTTCTGTAAGTAAAACATTGCTCCACCAGTGACTTGTGAGTTGAGTCTTTCTTGGAGATTCCAAACCTGTAAAATACGCCATGGACCTATGTCTGCAAGCACCTACTTCTGGAGGTTGGCATTATGACTTTTGCCATCTTCCACACCGTGGGAATCCTCCCTTGTGATTGGTAGTTTGGAACTTCCTGCTCAACATGTAGAGTATCCCGTATATGTCTGTTAGATCTAGTTGGTTGCGTTGTTCAAGCACTCTATTTGCTTGCTGGTTGCTCTACTCATTATTTAAAATGTGATATTGAAATATTTATTATTGTAGAAATGTCAATATCTCCCTTTAATTCTGTAACTTTTTGCTTCATATAATTTGATGGTTTATTATTAGGGACATAGGTGTTTATAATTTCTATGTCTTCTCAATATATTGAAACTTTTATTAATAGATGATGTCTTTTTTGTCTCTAGTAAAATTTTTGATTTAAAGTATATTTTGTCTTATGTTAGTATAGCCATGCCAGCAATGAATATCTTTTTCCAGCATTTCCCTTTCTACCTATTTACGTCTTTGGGTCTAAAGTGAGACTCTTGTAGATAGCATATAGTTGGCTCATGTAATTTTTTTTAAATTCATCCTACCAGTATCATTCTTTTGTTGGAAAGTTTAATCAATATATATTTAAATTACTTACTGATAAGGAAGGACTTAATTTTGTCATTTCGCTATTTGTTTTCTATATGCCTTCCAACTTTTTTGTCCCTCATTTCCTGCATTACTGTCTCTTTTATGTTCAGCTGATTTTTTTCTAGTGAAACGTTATAATTCCCTTCTAATTTCCTTTTGTATATATTCTATAACTATATTTTTAGTTACCATGGGGATTACATTTATCATCCTAACATTATAACACTCTAATTTGAATTTATACCAGCTTAATTTCAATAACACACAAAAACTCTGCTCATTTACAGCTCTGTCCCTACTCTTTTCACTTATTGACGTCACAAAATTACATCTTTGCACATTGTGTGTCCAAAATCATAAAGTAATAATTTTTAATGCATTAGTCTCTTAAATTATTTAGAAAACAAAACAAGGAGTTATAAACCAAAGTTACAATAATACTAGCTTTTAGACCAATAACTTTGCAAGGTATTAGTGTCATATCATGTAGAAAACAAAAAATGGAGCCATAAACCATTGTTACAACAATGCTAGCTTTTATAATCGCCCATGTATTTTCCTTTACTGAAATTTTTATTTCTTCATATGGCTTTCTAGTTACTGTCTGGTATCCTTTTATTACAACCTGCAGGAATCCCTTTAGAACTTGTTTCAGAATAAGCCTAGCGATAACAAACTTCCTCAGCTTTGTTTATCTGGGAATGTCTTAACTTCTTCCTCATTTTTGAAGGATATTTTTACCAGATATGAGATTCTTGCTTGGAAGTTTTTTCTTGTAGCACTTAACTATATCACCCACTGTCTTCTGGCTTTCAATGTTTCTGGTAAGAAAACTACTGAGGATCCTTTGTATGTGACGAATCACTTCTCTCTTGTTGCTTTCAAGATTCTCTCTTTGTCTTTTTCTTTCCACAATTTGATTATAACATGTCTTGGTTTGAGCCTCTTTGAGGTCATCCTGCATGGAGTTCCTTGAACTTTTTGGATGTTTATATTCAGGTTTTTCACCGTACTTTTGAATTAAATTTATGTGAAATGGTACTGCCTTTTCAAATATATTTCATAATTCATATGACCAAAGACATTTCCATTTGTCTCTTAAAAATGTTCTCTTGATTTTTAAAATAGTCTTCTGTACTTCAGAGAAACCATGTTATTCAGTGGACTAAAAAGAGAACTAATCAATCTGAGACTATATAGTTTCTAATGAACATATTTTGCCAATAAAGACGTGTGAAATCTACCTTTACATTTACACCATCATCCTTTGGGAGGAAAAAAAATAATCAGCTACACTTCCATGAAATGGAAGACTTAAAAAGACTCAGAAAAATACATAATTCAAATAAAGCTCCCAAAATGAAATATGTTATTTTAATCTCTGGTAGACTAGAAACATCTATCCATAGATTTATTTAACCTTACCATTCCACATCACTGATTTTTGAAGGTAAATGTTTAATTGAAGTTTAATTTTTATTTAATGCTGCCTAGACTTTCTATTCAATACCACAAACATTTAATAGTATTTTGGCAAATTTTAGTAATCTGTCTAGTATATCCCCAGCCCATTAGTTTATTTAATCTATCAAAAAAAATCCTAAATGACTGTTCTCCTTTGTCTACTTTCATTTATTTTGATGCTATAAAATTATAGCATGTGTTATTGTCTGTAGATTGTATATGTCAACAAGAGAAATAAAATTGTAATTACATTTTCAAAATATTTCTGAAAAATAACATTCCCAGTGCTTCTCAGGGGTAAATGTCTTGTCATCATGTTTTATAATGCACTATTCATAAATAATAGTGTAGAAGCAGTGTGATCATTCACTATACCTACTCTATGAATGAGAAAATTAAAACAATTTTTTTTCTCACACGCTATATGTTTTATAGTCCTTAGAACATAAAGCTGCTTGCTTTGCTTTGCATTTCCCAGTAGCCTGTCGCACGTGTACAGACGTGGTGTTCTTACGTGAACTGAGTTCAAGTAGACAAAAGTGACCATTTTCTCTAAATACTTACTGAATGATAGTCCAATTGTCAGTCTTTTAAAACTGAGCTTTTCCCCATGTAGCAGTTGCCAGAAAAGATGTCATCTGAATCATACTGTCGTAGAACAAAAACTGATTTCACATTAAGAACTCTAGATTCAACATTTCCAACTGAGAGAGAAAAAGAAAGGGAAAGAAAGAACCCTAAAATTGAGCTTTTATAAGTGTGTCATCTCTAGATTGAAACCTCTATAGTATTCTTGAATAATTACTCATCACTGCAGATGCACGGATGATTAAAGCTTGATTCTTGACTTTAAGAAAAGCAGAGAGTATACTATCTACCAATGCAGGAAGATAATAAGTACATGTAATATGATATGATAGATAACCTGCTCTAATAGAGTATATTTGAGTATAACAGGGTATAGTAAGCATATTTGGGTGCCCAAAAGAAACAACAACCTGAACCTGCCAGAAGAGAAGAGGAAAAGAAAGGGTCAGGTTATGGAAAGTTTTATAGAGAAGCTGTCAATTCAGTTCATCTTTAAAGATGATTTCATAGCTTTATGAAATAAAATTTTTCCCCTTTCTGGATAAACACACATGTGTGTGCATACACACACACACACACACGCTCTCTCTCTTTCTCTTTCTCTCTCTCTCTCTCTCTCTCTCTCTCTCTCTGTCTCTCTCTCACACACACACACACACACACACACACACACACACAGAGTTAATTGTAATGGAGATGAAGGCTGTTAAAAGCCAGATTAGACAAACACCTTCAAGGGACATTTTTTTTTTTTTTTGCGTACGCGGGCCTCTCACTGCTGTGGCCTCTCCTGTTGTGGAGCACAGGCTCCGGATGCGCAGCCCCAGCGGCCATGGCCCATGCGCCCAGCCGCTCCACGGCACGTGGGATCTTCCCGGACTGGGGCACGAACCCGTGTCCCCTGCATCAGCAGACGGACTCTCAACCACTGCGCCACCAGGGAAGCCCAGGATTGTGCTTTTTATAAAACTATTTATTTATTTATTATTTTTATTTTTTTTTTTTTGCGGTACGCGGGCCTCTCACTGCTGTGGCCTCTCCTGTTGTGGAGCACAGGCTCCGGATGCGCAGCCCCAGCGGCCATGGCCCATGCGCCCAGCCACTCCACGGCACGTGGGATCTTCCCGGACTGGGGCACGAACCCGTGTCCCCTGCATCAGCAGACGGACTCTCAACCACTGCGCCACCAGGGAAGCCCAGGATTGTGCTTTTTATAAAACTATTTATTTATTTATTATTTTTATTTTTATTTTTTTTGCGGTACGCGGGCCTCTCACTGTTGTGGCCTCTCCCATTGCGGAGCACAGGCTCCGGACACGCAGGCTCAGTGGCCATAGCTCATGGGCCCAGCCGCTTCGCGGCACGTGGGATCCTCCCGGACTGGGGCACGAACCCGTGTCCCCTGCATCGGCAGGCGGACTCTCAACCACTGCGCCACCAGGGAAGCCCCAAGGGACATTTTGAATATTAAAATTTGGCCCAATACTGTTCGGTTGGCTCAGAAGCCAGTACTACCCGAAGGCAGAATGTTATTTTCACTTACATTTAAATTTAACTTAAATCCACATGTTAATTAAGTTGTAAGTGCTTAATAAATAGTGACAAGTAATAATAATCAGGGCCTTAACATTTAAAAGTATATATGATCCTATTCTCCTCCAATTAATCACAGGTGTGGAGAATCAGTTGGAGAAACAGCTATTTAAAATAAAATATGTTAAATAGCAAAATAGCTAAAAGAGTCATTTGCTTTCATTTTTTCTCTTGATGAAACTTTGTTGGGTAGTAATGAAGTTAGTTTATTTAGGGAGATTATATGTATTCAAATGCTGAAGGTGCACAAATGAATCAATAAACAGATTTTCTGGACCAACAGAGGATACACTGGTGAATAATGTGGAAATGTTCCAGTTGATACAAGGGCTTGGAGTGTGCAGAAATGAGAAGGTAGACTGTAATCAAGATCTGCTGCTGTTGTGGGATGACTTCAGGTACTGGGTTAAGAATTAGCTTAGCAGGATAATTTATAAAAACTGGAAAGTACTCTGAGAATAGCATAGGTTATAGGTATGTAAAATAACTTTTCGCTCATGAAGTGAAAAGTCAAAGTGAAACTGCACAGTGGTACCAACATAGAAAGTCACCAAATGCACGTGATGTGCCTATTGCTGATGCTTATGAATTAAGTAGTTTGGAGAGATTTTCCAAATGAAAAATTTGTGGATACAGATATCTTTTTCCCCCTTGAATTCTAAACACAATCTAAACACACGTGGTTTTTCATGACTATTAAGTAGTAATAGAAGACTATTTTAAAATCTATAACAATTACATTCTTTTTCTCATATAACCTGTAATTAATTTCAGAACAGTTAAGACCAGTTTACTAGTTTATAATTTCCAAATTATCATCTTTATAGTATTTAAAGACTAACTTTAGTAAATGCTAAATATATTTTTAGTATTTAATACTAATTTAAACACTAATTTGGTGTGAATTAGAATTTATATTTAAATTTTCAAATCATAATTCCTATAGTATATAATATTTTACAGTAGTTTTATATCAAAACCATACCCTGATAAGGTCTACAAGATAGTTATAAGATAAATTT
The DNA here is from genome assembly GCF_039906515.1 of Pseudorca crassidens. Classification (NCBI taxonomy): domain Eukaryota; kingdom Metazoa; phylum Chordata; class Mammalia; order Artiodactyla; family Delphinidae; genus Pseudorca; species Pseudorca crassidens. The sequence goes on from NC_090299.1 coordinate 82,486,277, forward strand.
ATTTGAGTAAATTAGTATATCTGTGTCTTGTGGAAGAAACTAAGTTATACAGAGGCAGATTATCTACATTTAGACAGATATTGAATGAGAAAAAGTATTCTATTTTGCTTCCAGAAAATTGTTTATATAACTGACTTAATGTTCTCTATTAGTTCTTATTTGGACTATATTTACAATGTCTTTGCCAAAGTTATTTAGTTTGTTATTTGTCCTCATTTTAACTGAGACTTAAAAATCTGCCTTATAAAATATCACATATTTAATATATATGAGGACACAATCTGAAGCCTTGTCTGCCTATCTTTAGCTCCATGACTTTAAATACAAAGCAAATAAATAGATATGCACATGATATTAGGGGAAGAGAGAAGGAAAATATAAAACTTACTGGAGAAGAAAAGATTGGAAAAGAATTTCTAGAGACCATAAACCTTGAGCTGGATCTTGGGTATTAGAAAAACTTGGGATGAGATCAAGTGTATTACAAGCAGGGACAATGCATGAATGAAAGCAGACATATTGAAAATAGAATATTATGATTGAGGAACTATAAATGATTGTTCTGGCTGAGTGGAATTGAGATAGTTATGGCCTGATTATGGAGAGACCTGTGTACCAATGTAACCAGCTTGCTTCTATACTTAAAAATTGCTAAGAGAGTAGATCTTAAATGTCCTCACCACAAAAAACAAACAGAAAACCAATTTAAAAAAGCTTATGTGAGGTGATATATGTATTAACTAACCTTTCTGTGGTAATCATTTTGCAATATATATGTGTATCCAATCACCATGTTGTATATCTTAACCTTACACAATGTTACATGCCAATTATAGCTCAGTAAAACAGGAAAAAGTAAAAGAAAGAAAAAACCCACAAAGCAACCAGCTTGGTCTTAATTTTAGTATTAATGGAGAACCACTTAATGGCTTTAAATAAGAGAGATATGTCCAGATTACCATTTGATGTAACTCACTCTATCCGTTTTGTTGAAAAAATGTATATCAACTAGGAGTAGTTTCAAAAATGCCACAGAGTGTGAAAGTTAATAAACACAAAAGAATATAAGGAGAAGAACAATTTATGACATACTTTTAGGAAATAAGTTTTGAGATACATTTTGAACTAATATATTGTCTTGAATTTCTGTTTCTGATCTTTCGTTGTTAGTGTATAGAAATGCAACCGATTTCTGTGTATTAATTTTTCAACCTGCAACTTTACCAAATTCATTGATGAGCTCTAGTAGTTTTCTGGTAGCTTCTTTAGGATTTTCAATGTGTAGTATCATGTCATCCCCAAACAGTGACAGTTTAACTTCTTCTTTTCCCATTTGGATTCCTTTTATTTCTTTTCCTTCTCTGATTGCCATAGCTAGGACTTCCAAAACTATGTTGAATATAAGTGGCAAGAGTGGACGTCCTTGTCTTGTTCCTGATCTTAGAGGAAATGCTTTTTACCGTTGAGTATGTTAGCTGCAGGTTTGTTGTATATGGCCTTTATTATGTTGAGGTAAGTCCCTTTATGCCCACTTTCTGGAGAGTTTTTATCATAAATGGGTGTTGAATTTTGTCAAAAGTTTTTTCTGTAGCTATTGAGATGATCATGTGGTTTTTAGTCTTCAATTTGTTGATCTGGTGTATCACACTGATTGATTCTCAGATATTGAAAAATCCTTGCATCCCTGGGTTAAATCCCACTTGATCATGGTGTATGATCCTCTTAATGTACTGTTGGATTTGGATTGCTAGTACCTTGCTGAGGAATTTTGCAGTTTTATTCATCAGTGATATTGGCCTGTAATTTTCTTTTTGTGGTATGTTTGTCTCGCTTTGGTATCAGGGTGATGGTGGCCTCATGGAATGAGTTTGGGAGTTTTCCTTCCTCTGCAATTTGTTGGAACAGTTTCAGAAGGATAGGTGTTAGCTCTTCTCTAAAGGTTTAATAGAATTTGCCTGTGAAGCCATCTGGTCCTGGACTTTTGTTTCTTGGGAGTGTTTTAATCACAGTTTCAACTTCAGTACTTATGATTGGTCTGCTCATATTTTCTATTTCTTTCTGGTTCAGTCTTGGGAGATTATACCTTTCTAAGAATTTGTCCATTTCTTTGTGGTTGTCCATTTTATTGGCATAGAGTTGTTGGTAGTAGTCTCTTATGATCCTTTGTATTTCTGTAATGTCATTGTAACTTCTCCTTTTTCATTTCTAATTTTATTAATTTGAGTCCTCTCCATTTTTTTCTTGATGAATCTGGTTAAAGGTTTATCAATTTTGTTTTTTCAAAGAATCAGCTTTTAGTTTCATTGATCTTTGCGATTGTTTTATTTATCTCTATTTCATTTATTTCTGCTCTGATCTTTATTTCTTTTCTTCTACTAACTTTAGGTTTTGTTTGTTCTTCTTTCTCTAGTTGACTTATAATATATATATATATGTACACAGAGTCTATAAAACAGTTGATTTTAGCTCTACTAATTACAGACAGTATAATTGTGGACAAGTTACCTATCCTATATATCTGAGATTCTCAATGTCAATACTATTACCATTTTTAACTGGGTAATACTTTATTGTACATATGTTGGGGGTGTTGGAGGAGGTGTATCTTGTGTATTGTAGAATGCTTAGCAGGACCTCTGGCTTCTACTCTCTAGGTGCCAGTAGTAACCTCCCAGTCATGGCAATCAAAAATGTCCCAAATATTGTAAAATATTTCCTGTGGGAGAAAAACACCCTGTTGGTAAGCCACTGATGTATACCCTCTCAAAATTCAATGTCTTCAGTAATACTGTGAAGATTTGGAGCACATTAAATGAAAATATGTAGTTCCCGATTGTCAATAAATGTTAGCTTATCGCGTTGTTTTGATTTTATCATAATACATGTTAATATATAGATGTGTTTTTTCTTTGTGAAATATATATAAATTATAGAGGTATATATTTCACAAAGGATTACTTTATTATATATAAATTATGCATATATGATTTTTTACCTGTTTGAAAAATAAATTACGAATAAAGAAAGTTGTGATTATGTTAGATTTTTGTGGGAAATGGAAGAATGAGAAGATGATTTACGCAAGTGGGTGGGTACAACTCTGTGTTTTGAGATGATGGAGATGGCAAAGCCCCAAGAGGAAACAATAATTATTCTTGTGAAACTGGAAAACTCTGAATAATTCTGTTAAATAAAGATATGCTAATTAGATGATGGAAACAGTAAATATAGGTGTGTATTGAATAAATAATTAGGGAAATAAGAATATAGATGTTGGAGCTGGAAAAGAGATGCCAAGAAGAAAAAGGTTGTTACAGTTCTCTACTTAATATAAACAATACTCCACATTGTTTTTTGTTTGTTTGTTTTTGCATCTTATCTAGACTGCAGGTGATTATGACCTACCGTCAAAGAAATGGAGCCTCAAAACTAAAAGAAACTCTGTTTTTACCTGTTATGGCTGGGAAATAAGAATTTCAGTGTCTTCTTTACTTTGGGCTGCTATAACAAAATACCATAATAGACTGAGTACCTTAGGGGGAAAAATATTTCTGCCAGTTCTAAAGGCTGGGATCAGGGTACCAGTGTCATAGGGTTCTGATGAAGATATTGAAAGGGATGAGGATGTCACAAAATTAGAAAACTGTGTGCAAAACTACATGAACAATATTAATCTTGCATGTTTTGAGTAAAAAAGAAAAAAAAACAAGAATAAATTACAGCAATTGTAAAATTAATCTATATTAGAAGTCATACTAGTTTTACTTTTGGGGAGGTTAGTAACTACAAGGTAGCAAGAAGGGGGGCTTCTGGGATGCTGGAACATTCTGTTTCTGAAATAATCTGACTATATGCAGATTATACTTAGAATAATGTATACTTTTTGCTATATATTTTATGTACAAAGGTGAATTTTAATATAAAGTAAAATAAAAAAGATCTTTAAGAGAGTTCATATTATAAAATGAAGAACATATACAGAAATTTGGCCATATAAAATCACTTGAAAAATTCAATACATTTTATGTTGATCAGTTATTATTTAAACGTAGGGAATATGAGAAAATATGTGTGGAGATTACACTAGAAAAAAAATGCAGGAACCAGTTCTTAAGGAATCTGTTGTGTTTAATAAAGTTGTTTAAAAATTTATAATCGATTATACTTGTTCATGGAAAACTATCTGGAAAGCATAAAACAGACAGGAAAAAAGTTTTTTTAATCCTCCTAGCCTAAAATCATTGTGAATATTTTGATATCATTTGTGGTATTCTTGCTTTTATATTATGATTTAATATGTAAATAAATTTCTTTTGTCTTCTTTGGTAGGTTTATTTTTTTATTATTTTAGTTTTGTAAAATACCTACAGGATAATTGTTTACCTATTTTTACATTTTATTTAATCTTTCATATGAGGATTTAATTATGCCAATTAAAATTCCTAGAATATGTATTTTAAAGGCTACAAATAACTCCATTATTTAGCTATAACATAAATTGATTTGTTGGATCCTTTATCCATTCAGTCCACACCTGATGTCTGCCTGAACATTATCATGCATACATATATACATTATCATGCCTGTCTCAATTGTTTCTAGATAAAATTCTTGATACTAAAATAGTGTTTGATGCACAGTGCTAAATTTGAATATACAGCTGACCCTTGAACAACATGGGTTTGGGCTGCATGGGGTCCACTTATACAGGGATATTTTCAATAGTAAATACTAGAGTACTACACAGTCTGTACTTGGTTGAATCCAGGGATGTGAAAGAACTGCAGATAAGGAGAGCTGACCATAAGTTATATGCAGAGTAACATCTACCTTTTTCAAAGGTCAACTGTGTATCATAATTTTAGGGTGTAATAAGTCTGATTGATTTTGGTGGGAAAATTATTGGAGATTTCTTTGGATCTAAAATCAGAATTTAAAATTTAATGAAGGTTGATGAATTTATTCTACCTCTGAACCTGCTGTAGCACTTTCTGTACTCAGTGTGTCCAGCTTTTTATGTAGCAGTCTCATATGGCTAATAAGATCAGGACAGTTTATCTTGATGGTTACACTGTTCAGACTGGTCAGTACATACAAAATTGTTTGTGTGGGGGACTCATCAGAATTGTATGGAGTGGTATCTTCCTCAAGACCAGTTTGTGTATCTGGAAAAATCAGGTTTTGGGTCCTTTCAGCCTTTTCAGAAAGATGCATTTGTGCAGGCTCATAGGCTTTGATAAAATCCTACATATTCTAACTAGGAATGTTGTTCTGGGGCATTTTTGGCAAATGTATGTATGTGAATGGGCATGGGAAGCTCTTACTAACCCTTTGAAGGAGGGGTTATTGACACTGAAGTGGTTTTTGGTCTGCTTACTCAGGGCAATAAAGGGGCTTCTTAAATAATACTTGAAATCTAGGCCCATCTTGCCCTCACTCCAATCCTTCCCTGTAAACTAGAATGTCCCATAGATGGTGGTGGGGATCCCATAAATTTTCTTCTCTCTATAGCAAAAGCAAAACCCAGAGCATTCATGACAACTAAATGTTTCTCCCCTTGGATATTACTGGATTCTTCTAAATGCATTCCTATGTCATCTCTTTACCCATAACAATTTGTCCAGATGAGATGGAATAATACATTTTAAAAAGCATATCAGATTACATTATAATATTTATTTGCCCTGAATAAAATTTTTCTTTCAGTTAGAATAAAATATAAATTCTCTACTATCCTCTTGGAAATTATCTTGATGCAATTTCATATGTGTCTCCTCCAACTCCTCGTTTTCTTGTATTCTATGACAAAATTGAATATTCTAAAATAAGATATCAAAGTAACATAGATCTAGACTGGTCTAAGAGCCATGCATGACATGTCCTTTCAATACCTCTCCAAATCCAGGATAAATGACTCTTTCTCTTACTCAGTATGTTCCAACTACACTGGGTGACTTGCTGGTCCTCAAGCACACCAAGGTTTTCCTGTCCCAGTGCCTTATATAAATCAGTTTTATTTGTCTGAAACATTCTTCCAGTAATCATTCACCTGGCTAAATACCCTAAAAGTGTCAGTTGAAAGGTCACCCAATTAGAGAGAAAATTCACAATCTCACCATCTGACTCATCCTGCCCCTCATATTACTCAGTCAAATAACATGAAAATACGTCTTCTATATTCTCAAGGAAACAAATCTGTTATGATTATATTCATTTTAAAAAATATTTCTGAGCATATTTTTCTTACATTTTTTAAGCACCATTATAGAACTACAGCTAAAAGCCAAAATCCCATTTTAGCAGGGAACTTCTGCCTCCAAAAATGCTTTTGTACATTTCCATGATCAAACCTCCTCTGAGGGAAAGCTAATTATAGGCTTCAATATGCACCTGGGTGAAAATTAACTTTTAAGCAGCCTTTAAAATGGTTTTTAATTATTATCATTATGCAAAAGCTGCATAAATGCCTTTAATTGTACTTATAAAGTAACATTTGCTGTAATCACCTCTAATATTCAGGAGCAACTACAACAGTTTTCTTTTTTATTAAAATAAAAATATAAGTAACCCTCATTATTGATTCACAGGTCATTTTATTTTATGAGCACAAATGTTATAAATGAAGTACAGCAACTGCTAAAATTTAACATGCATTGAATGATAGTTACTCAAAATTGAGCTTAAAATATCTTGAAAATATGTTTAATTACTGGAAGATGATTAAAGGTCAATATACAAGATATTCAGCTATAATGTTGAATTTTATGATTTGATTACCCCTCAGTATTAGGCATAATATCTTTTCATAGAGAAATATAATTGAACATGCACATTTAAAAAATAAGAATATATTTCATTTATTTTAAAAAAATTTAATGCTACCATATTTGTATTGTCTCTTTTAAGAAATGGTATTGCTTAAAATTTCTCTGTCTGTGTCTGCGTATGAGTTAGAGAATAATTTTCCACAAAACTCTTGCTAAAAGACAAAATGTGTTGAGTCTATTTTTATTTAAATTTAGCCAGAAATTAAAAAAAAACACACACATGCAAAAAAACCCAAAAACACCTTTAAAGTAGTAGCTTTAGGGAGAAATGATGAAGGGGTGGGGAAGTGAGGCAAGAGGCTGTGATAATACGGGGTGGTATAGCAGCTGATTCAACTTTTGTACTTTTGTTTTTCTTTTGATTTCTCTCCCTCTCTAGCACTTTTTATAAGAAATGTATAAAAGATGAAGATGTGGTATTTTAAAAGCACTGTTTTCAGTTTTCATTTTTGGATAGAAAAAAATCATTCTAGACAATTATTTAAAAATTAACTATCAATGCCTAAATTAATTTAACTATGATGCTTCTTTGTAATACTATATGTAATCACAAATCTAATATCTGTCAGAAAATTCTAATGTTAATTTATTAAATCTTGAATACTTATTTTCAAAAAATTTAAATACATTATTAGCTACCATCCTAATATTTAAACTAATATTTAATTTAAATTGAAGATGCAGAACTGTAGCTTGCCAGGCATCCTAATTGTTACATTAAATGATTTGGAGGCAGAAGCTAATATCTGTGTCCTGTGATTTTATTTTTCCACTCCTGCTTAAGATTATTTCCAGCATTTGTTTGGAATGGGACCTTTATTAGTAAAGATATAGTAAGTTCTACTTGGATGAGGGGCAGATTTATGTGAAAAACTCACTCCTTACTTGGTCCAGTCTACTTTGAGTACTTTCCTCCTGAAGACCCCTTAAACTGATTCACATATAAATATGTAGAAGAGAGTTACTAAACACAAAGTAAATGAATGGATAACTCAATCTATGAAGATATCATTGGACATTAATTCATATATCTATGCATTTTCCAGAAGAAATATTCATAGTATATTTTTATATACCAACCAGTAATGGTATATTTTCAGTTTTTTAACTTTTGAGGGTTTTGTTTCTTTTGATTATTAATGGTATGTTCTGCAAAAGTGATAGAAATGGAGAGCAAATGCATTCTAATATATTATCATGGAGAAATGGCCTGAGAGAAGACTGATCATGTGAACCAGGACATTTAATACAACCAGGGCAGATAATTTTTAACAGGCATATACAGGTTGAGGTAATATCCATTCCTTTATATCCCATGTAGCCCAAGGAATAAAAGAACAAAGACTAACTTTAATATTGTCTTCATACATGTTTTAATTAATTTCAATTAATGCTACTAACAATTCATTTTAAGAATTATGTTGTCTTTTAACTAAGTAAACTATCTAAAAAACAAGGCCTGCATTATTTATTCCCTTTTCTGCTCTCATCTACTGTTTGTCTACAGTTGACATTTAGTTCCTTTAACAAATCTATCAATAAATAGAGTATGAAAGTTTGAATGTTAAATGGCAGTATTTTAGTACTGTTTCCCAGTTGATATGGCCAATCATAGCATTTAACTTGTTCCTTTCCCATACTACAAGCCTTCTTTTGACCAATCCCATATTACTTTGATGATGATATCATGCATAGACATACCTCATTTAAATTAGAAATAAGACCTATTTGTCTTTCTCTATTGAAAGCAGGGAATTTATGAGTTGCTAATATCATCATAACCTTTACATTGACATAAAAATCACAATTGTTGAAAATACACACAAAAGAACTTTAGAATTTGATAATGTAATTGCATCTCATTTATAAGATGAGAGTAGTCACATTTTTCGGGAATATAGTATAATGAAACATATTTGGGATAGCCTATTACATCAACAAATAACTATGATTCCATACTATTTTGCTGAATGAATATTAGTGAATTAAACTTTGTTGTTGTCTTCCCGTGAGATATATTAATACTGTGCATTTGGGAATGATAAAGCTTTTAAATGGGTGCTTCTTTTATATCTTGAAAGTTGGTCACGTATATTAACAGTAAACACCCACAGAATGCATATAGACCTACCTTTACCAAGGATATTTTGTCATATATGTATATATCTAAATGCTTTAATGAGGATATATTGATATATGTATATCCATCTATCATCTATCTATCCATCTGTTTATCTAGATACATTTATATCTAATAATTGGAAAGGCTCTAGAAATTAACCAATGTAAATAATCCCAATTTAAATATGAATAAACTAAGATTTTAAAAAATATTTACCTAATATGTATTTAATTTTTGTAATATCATCCCTCTCCTTGTCAAAATATATATGCATATTTACATACACACTCATACACATACCACACTGACTTTGAGAAGACATAAGAATTTAAAAATATGAAAATAAAGCAAAAAATCTTTCCACTCTAAATCTCAAAGTTCCAATGCACTCTCTCTTCATCATCACATATAATCCATTTGAAATATATATATATATTTCTATATATATGCATATATAAATATGTATGTATAAATATATATTTCAATATAGTATATTCAAATGATTTAATAAGTAATGTCTAGAAAATATTTTGATTGTTATAATTTCAGAATGATATACAATGTATATGTTATGAGTAAGATTCATGGCTAATTAAAAATATTTAACTTTTAATATAGGAAATTGAACTACTGACATAAGACATTTGATATTTCTCAATAACATATTGAACAATAAAGAAAAAAATTAAATTACTATCAAAATAATATGTAAGATTCAAGTGATTTAAATGTTACAACTTTTTAAAATATTTACTTTTTAAAATTCAGATATTCTAAATGGTCTTAAGCAAATAGTTATGAAATATTTAATGCAGTAAGAACATTTCATTCAAGGATCAGTCTCTTGCAAACATACTGGATGCTATTTACCATTAGTTATATCGATAATTTCTACTTTTCATTTACCTCAAGTTTATTACTCTAAATTCAGCTAGAGTCTACCATTTTGTATTTTTACTCAAGCAAAAATACTGTTGTTTGTGAGTTTCTGGAGCATAATAGGCAACTATCCTTTATCAAGTTTGATTTAGTGAGTTTATATACTGCTTTCTGTATATGAGATAAGATCACTTATTTTTTCTTACAGTATAAATGGAATCATTGCTGATTTCCTATGCATATAAGAACTGAATTTCTTCAGATACATCTTATGTTTCTTTTGTGCCCACAAAGACATCTGGATACTCATCAGAAGTGTAAAAATCCCAACTAGAAGAAAAAAGAAATAATTGTTCTTTATTTCTTATTTTTATTATGGATGTAGCAAGCTATATTAGAAAAAAAATCATATATACTTCTTAAAATATTTCTCGTGTTGCATAGTTCTCTATCAATTTTCTTTACTCATGTATATTGCCTAGCATCATATACATTCAATCAATATTTATTGCATAGCTGAATAAACATAAAAAGTATATAGAGATCAAAATAAATCTATGTTTTTTACATCCCACTGCCACAAAATACTCCCAAATAAGGAATTTAAAAATATCCTTGAATTTTTCAATAATAGTTTTTCATATGTGTATAAAATACTTCTACACACACATACACACATACGACAAGCAGCATTAATTTTAATCCACATTTTTGTACAGTGGAACAAAGAATTGATGAAAAGGATATGACACATATCCCTTTAATACATGGAGTTCATTACAATTTAACTTCCTTGTGTGTTAAAATGACCAGCGTTCAATATTACACATTCATGCTCCCAGCTTTCCCTTCACAGATGCATATGAACACTGGAAGACACAGTACATGCAAGTCTGTGCACATGCACAAGAGAGGGTTTAAAATGAAGTGTATTATTATTACCACTCCTTTTTAACAAAAGCTTGTTGCTTAATAAATATATTTGGACTACATTTTCTAGCTTGGATTAAGCCACAATTATATAGAGATGCATAGTAAATAATGTTCCAATATATTTTAATACTGCTAAAAAAATCCAAACTAAAAATAAAGGCAAAAAATCCCTTTACAAACATGCCTAATTTTAGTACCATACAATCTGTTCTCAGAAATCACTTCTCCTAAAGGTGTATCTACTTCAATTAAATGTCAGTAAACACAGATCTCACCTGGCAATGTTTGCGTCATGACTGTGAAACTAATCCATGATCCAATCTGTTAGATTAAAACATAAATTAACAAATATTGATAGTCAGTCTAGAAATTTGTTCACTTGTGAAATTAAATAGGTAATTTAAAAACTAAACAGTAGGAAAATTCTAAGTAGAAGTAAATTTCCTAAAGACAATAATTTTGTTGTTAAATATAATAAAGTTATTAAACAATCCCATAAAACAGTATCATATTCATAAGAAAATGAGACATTATTCCAAAATTTTTGATAAAAAATAAAATCCTGAAGCTTCTCAAGACATTTTATATGATGATTATAAAATTTTCTTTAAATCTAGATAAATATATGCACATATATTCTATATTCTGCAGGGAAAATTGTGGTTGAACTATTCCAGTTTCCTATGCCTATAACTTAAATTGAAATCTATATAATCATCTATATCTTTGGCTATACCTATATCTACAGATAAAACATATACACATATTATCATATATATATTAATCTATAATACATGTAAGTACATAAACACATGTATTTAGTATATTATCAGATAAAGTTCAGTTACTTGCATACATAGCGAGCATACCTCATAGGTGTAGTTAGGACATGAAACCAGGAAAAACATCCACGTAAAGGGGTTATAATTTGGACTTGGAAAACAGGCATTATTTCCTTTTAAAAAGTAGAGTAAAATGTCAATGATGTTACATATTGCAAATTTGATCACATATTTATTGTATAATTCTAAATTCCCTAGAACAACTATATACCACATGAAATGTCATCATATATTTACAGAAACCTATTTCACAAATTACTCAGAAGAGACCCAGTTTCAAATGTTATAACCTTTTGACTGAAATAGAATCCCTATCATTTTCTGACCATGTCTACAGCTATGTTGCTGTAAAATTACAGAATACCACCATAATAATCAATTGTTTAAGTTTTAAAATCAAACAATATATAGATATTACTTTATCAAAGTAGAGCAGCAGTATTGCATACTGAGATTCATAAATGTGTTTTCACAATTGCATGCCTCTTCCTATTCTCCTTTTAGTGTCAAAGAATATATTTTTGGTTGAGAATATTAAATACCTCAAACCTCTTTCTATTAAATTACTGAAAATCCAAAGAGAAGTTCATAATTATGTCATTTATATCAGAAAAGTATGAAAATCGCTCATAGGAGGATTACAGTGAATATCAGTATAGTTAATATTCAGAAATACCATATAAATTATTTCTGCTCAGTAATCAGGATTGTTATTTACAACTCTCATTATACTTAGCATATTGTCACTTGATTTTTGTTAGCTACTTTTTGCCTTTCAAATTTTTTTGAGAAATATTTTGGATAACAAATTTATAATGATTTCAAGTTGAACTTTGAGCTATGACATTTTGTAAAAGTAAATATGAATTATAAAATTACTGTTTATTCTCCATAGCAAGATTTAATCAGATAACACATCAACTAATCTCTTTTAGTTGTAATTCTAAAGTCATAATGAAATGTCAGTATGTTGTTTTCAAAATTGTAACTATTGTTGAACTATCACAGTGAAAAATATATTAGGCAATGTGCAGATTTCATGCATTGCTCATTTCAAGATAAGGATAAATATGTACGCCATTTAATAGTACAGATTCTCTTGGTAACATTTATGTAAACATCTTTGTGTAGCCTCCATATATTCATCAAAAGAAAGATAATTGAGGAACCTACCCACGTTATAGTAAGTGACTTTCAGGTGCAGAATGTGCACACAAGGTAATTTGGGTTAAAGCCAGTTTATGACTGTTCAATTCCTGGAGGTAGTGGAATGATCAGGATCCACAAACACACATTTCTTCCAGATGTGGTTTGCAGATTAAATAACCAATGTGTCTTGTGACACAGAAAAACCTAGTTTTCTTTCCCAGTTTTTGGACTTAAACTAGTTAAACTCATTGATGGAAGAACAGTCTGGGACCCCAGGGAGAAAGACTGCAACATGGAAACAACTGTATACATATAAGGATTCTCACAATCATTCATTAAAATAACTTCACTAAACTATCTACGGTCATCTGTCTGGGGAACTGTATACTAGTGAGAGTAGACTATCCCTACATTTTAAGGACTGCTAAACACAGTTAGTCCACTGCTTCATAGGGGTTATTTCCCCAGACACTGAATGAATAATTGGAATATACATACTTTGTAGTTTGCATAATCCCATTGTGCATTGATTTACTGGCCTTTGGGGCAAGAGCTAGTGGGGAAATCCAAGTGGAAGCCTCTGAAATTGCACTCATTCTTTTGTAAATATAAACAGTCTGCCTCCCAATGAGAGATTAATGCTACATTTAAGATCTAAAGTATGTTTGTATGATATTCTCCATTATATCTCCATTTAATTCACTTCTTTAGGTCCTGCAGAAGCCAGATGTATTTAGGAGGGTGACAGTGGAGTACTGCAAACTTGATCACACATTATCCACCATTGCAATTTATTACCAGATATGATATCTTTACTAAAGCAGATTAACCCAAACTTGGGTCTATGGATATAGCCACTGAATTGACAAATGTATTTTCCATCTCTAGTAGAAAGGAAGGCCAGAATTGTTTACTTTTCTTTAAAATGGGAAATAGCATAGAGTTTCAGTTTTTGTTTTGTTTTGTTTTGTTTTTTCTTTAACTGTTTAATACTCACACCCTTTGCTAAAATATAGCTCAAGAAGACCCAGGTTGGTTGGGCATCTCACTGAAAATCACTAGATCAATAACATTATGCTATTCATACTGAATGAGTAAGAAGTGTTTAGTATGCTGGTGGCCTTACTAAGACATGTGTGGTCCACAGAAGGGGGGTTGCTAATAAACACTACAAAGATTTAGGGGCCAAATGATTGTGGGGCAACCTTTCCAAAACAGAGAAAATGTGTGACAAATTGAAACCCATATCATTAAGAAGGAAGCAAAGTGCCTTGTAGGCCTCTTCTAGTTTGGCAGGTATATTATACACCAGGGAAACCTCCTCTGAACTGCACACCATGGAGTACAAAAAGCTGTGAAAGTTTAGTAGGGCACAAGGCAGAAAATTGCAGCAGGTTCAAGTTTTACTGCAAGCACTCCTGCACTTGGACTTATAATCAGGTAGACTCTACATATTAAATTTATCAGTGGTGGAAAAACTTAATATGTGGAACTTATGGTTAGCCCCAATGGAATAATCACAATCCTGAACCTTGGTATTCTAGAGCAGGCCATGGCTTTGTAGCACAGAATTATATCTCTTTGACAAGATAGTCCTGGAATGCTATTGAATCCTGGTATAATTAAGACTCTACTTTAGGGACACCAAGTGACCATGTGGTCCTAACTGAGCACTATAAGCTGAGTTCTGTTAGATGTACCAAGTCATAAGGTTAGGTAAGACTAGTAATAATTCATTTTAAGATAGAAGTGATATATTCAGAATGAAACTGAAAATAGGCAATAGGATACAAACAAGCTGCATTACCAGGCATCCAGACATGTCACACACCACTGTTGAGCCAAAATGTCTCCTAACTCACATGCATGAAAACCTTAGGTATCCCTTCAGGCCAGCTGAAAAGGAGGAAGACCTTGAGCTTAGTTCAGGGATGAGTTGGCTGGCATGTGGGAGGAAGCCAAAATGCACAGCGGCTACAATAGAGTCACATTTAGGGGTCACACCCTAAAAGACAGTAGTGAGGGGTAAATTCTCCCAGTGGGCAGAGTCTCTGTAGTTGAACAAAATATATCCAATCTACATTATACATAAAATAACAGGCAGTGTCAAATGGACAAACTAGTAAGGATTGCAAGACTGCCCATGAATATGAGTGGTCATGAAATATGAAGATATGTGTACCACATGTTAATGCCCCAAAGGGAGCATCAATGATGGAAGAGACAAACAGGTAGAAAATTTGACTTAGCCAGTCACTGTCAGCCTGTTTCTGTAATGGATTACTTATTGCTAGTATGGGTGCATGAATGGAGTATGGTGGCAGGGATGGAAGCTATACTTGGCCTCAATAGCATGAGCTCCCACTTACCAGGGCAGATATAACTACTGCCGCTACCAAGTGTCTAAACTGTCACCAATAAAGAACACCAGTTAGACTGTAACAAGGCACCATTCTGCACAGATATGATCTAGTAACCTGATGGCAAGGTGATTTGTTGAACACCTTCTATTTTTAAAGAGGCAGCAATTCATATTTGCAGGAAATGACACATACTCTGTGAATGGATTTCCCTTTCCTTCCTTTAGGTCCTGAGTCAGTCCTATTATCTGAGGATTTACACAGTATTTGATCAATTAACACATCTCTTCCACAATACACTATTTGTTTGTTTGTTTGTTTTAACATCTTTATTGGAGTATAATTGCTTTACAATGGTGTGTTAGTTTCTGCTTTATAACAAAGTGAATCAGCTATACATATACATATATCCCCATATTCCCTCCTTCTTGCATCTCCCTCCCACCCTCCCTATCCCACCCCTCTAGGTGGTCACAAAGCACCAAGCTGATCTCCCTGTGCTATGCGCTGCTTCCCACTAGCTATCTATTTTACATTTGGTAGTATATATATGTCCATGCCACTTTCTCACTTCGTCCCAGCTTACACTTCCCCCTCCCTGTGTCCTCAAGCCCATTCATTATGTCTGAGTTTTTATTCCTGTCCTGTCCCTAGGTTCTTCATAACCATTTTTTTTTAAGATTCCATATATATGTGTTAGCATATGGTATTTGTTTTTCTCTTTCTGACTTACTTCACTCTGTATGACAGACTCTAGGTCCATCCACAATACACTGTTACTTTAAGAAATCCATTTTTCAAAAAGGAAGTACAGAAGTGGGCCCATAACCAAAGGAACAATTTCTCATATCAAATACAGCATCATCAAAAAGTTGCCAACCTCTTCCCTGGTGGCGCAGTGGTTGGGAGTCTGCCTGCCGATGCAGGGGACATGGGTTCGTGCCCCGGTCCGGGAAGATCCCACATGCCACGGAGTGGCTGGGCCCATGAGCCATGGCCGCTGAGCCTGCGCGTCCGGAGCCTGTGCTCCGCAACGGGATAGGCCACAACAGCGAGAGGCCCGCGCACCGCCAAAAAAAAAAAAAAAAAAGTTGCCAACCTGATGGATTAATTTGCTAATCTGTTGAAGGCACAGTTGAAATGCTGACTTAGGGTCAAAGTACACCTTTAAATCTATAAGATAAGGTTTATAATTGAATAGGAATCAACCCATGTCCCATGACAGAAAATTCTCCACTTGGAAACAAGGATCTTAAAACCTGAAGACCCCAGTGTTGTGGGGAATGAATCACTACTCTTGGCAGAGTAATTGATCCTATCATGAAAAGGAGGTAAACCTGCTGTTATACAGTGGGGTAAGAAGAGTATATTTTGCCTCTAGTATTTGGACATCTCTGGTATTCCCTTGACCCATGGACAGGGGCCATGTCCATGTCCTGATAAGGACCCTCAAGTGAGGGTCCATGTCATACCACAGATAATCCCTGAGTTGTTAAATGTGTCAGTTGAGGGTGAAGGGAATCTAGAAGTTTGTGGAGGAGGAAGATGGTACAAATCAGTTGTTAGACCAAGGCCATGTGCAGCAGTGAAGGCTGTGTAATTTCCCACAAATATGTCTCTTTCAAATTTCTTCTGGTAGCAGAAAGCTTTCACCTATTACACCCTCTGAAAGGATGGCCTTGACAAAAGAGAACTGCCTTATCCTAGATAATTTCCCCATTTCCAGGGAGCCCCAAATCCAACCTACCTTTTCTCTAGTCATTCCAACTTAGGGTAACTCAGAAGTGTTCTCCTAGTTTCAGATAACCCTAGAGAAATGACTGAGGCCATCCTTCAGACATCACAACTCAGTTTCCTACTAGGCACAATTCTTCCCTTTTTTTCAGTACTTTGTAATAAGCATTTTAAAAATGTGTTCTATATCAAATTGTGTTTTCTGGGGAACACATTTTGTGACATCTTGCTTAAACAGTCAATATAAAATGGTCCCCCAATCCATAATTCATGCCTAAAGCATATCTAAGGTACAGATATTACTACAAACTTGAATTAATATGTAAGTGGGGAAATAAAAATCCAAGAGCAACAGAGACTCATTTAGAGGTGACACAGGAACTGAGAGTTGGATAAGGATTTTATGTAGGGAAAAAGAGTGCACTGTGTATGCAGATATCAAGAATTCATGATCAGAAGAAGAGGGTTTACTCTGAGAAAACGTCTGAGACCTGAGGTTATCAGGACACTGGATACAGAGAACTGAAATGAAATGATTTGAGAGTAGTGAGTCCAGAGGTTTTCATATTAGAAGGCACTGCTTCTAAGAAAGGAGAAAATACTTTGAAGGCTTAGAGGGGAAGGGAAAGAAGGTAGTATTTCTGGGAATTAAGGAATTTAGAAAACAAAGGAGTGTATAGAGGATCAAAAGACACAATGAAACACCCCATCCCCTCCAGAGCACACTTTATTCTTTATAGACTTCACTTCAATCACCCCATCTGTAAAAACACTTGTTATTTCTCTTCAGGGACAATCTACACTCTTAAAATGAATATAAGTTGATCAGTATTCACATAAGGCTTTTATATGAATAAAAACAAAAGCCAGAACTTTTTCCAACTGATAAAAATAACTCCCCCAAAAATTAAAACAGAGAAAAAATTTAATGCATAGAAGCATTTGCAGATAACAAAGAATATAACTGTTAAGAAATCCCAGAACTCAAAATAGGTATGGACAAAACAGGAACAAAAAAATAGTTGATTCTTCTCAAGAATTAAATTGTAGGAAAAAATCACATTACTAATATGGTACATATTTTCAGTTTGCCTAAGGGTAGAATGTTCAGTAGAATAGGGGATATTAAGTAGATGAACAAAAACAGTGAAAAAAAATCTAAAAAGTTAAAAACAGAAAGTGATAGATATATAAAATAGAGGCAGATGTAACATGCGTGTAATGTAACCCCACCCTCTCCACACAGTCCACAATGTAACAAACCAAATTTTCAACTATAATACAAGAAAACTTTCTAGAATTAAAACAAAGACATGAGTCAACCTACTAGAAGATTACATCATGTCTCTGGGAAAATTGATCTGGAATTATCAAATCTAAGACACATCCTGCAAAACTCTGTACAAAATTAATAGACTTCAGTGATAAAGAAAAAGTATCTTGAGTCTAGAGGCAAAAGACCAAGCCAATTAATCAAGGAGGGAAGATTAGATTGGCTTCTGACTTGGCAAGAGCAACATACAAAGCAAGGTAAAGGGTGGAGTAAAAGCATACACACACACATAGAAAAGTCTTTCTCACATAAACATTTCCAAAGTTTGACTTTGAAAACGTGATGATTTAAAATTTTCATTTTCAAGTAATGGCTGCATATACCAGATAGATGAAGAAACTTGAGCAAAGTCACAGTTAGAGAGTCAGGGTCAAGACTAAAAGTTGTGATATTCATAACTTTGGCAATGTTAGCATTTTTGTAAAATTGTGTTGTGTTCTGCTTCTATACTTAAAAAAATCAGACTATCAGAAGTTTTTCATCTGGGCTTCACATACTTCCAAAGAGAAATCAGTAGATCTATGAATTTGGATTAGATAAAAATGGCATTTAACCTCTAAATAAAATGCAAGATTTACTTCAATACAAATGCAGACAACAAAACACAATACTATTTGCATTATTCTGTTAATTTTTTTCAGGCAGAGATATTTTCAAATAATATTACAGTTGTTTTAGATTTCCATATATATAATTTATGGTTATCAATATGGTACTGATCAAAGTGTTATGTAATGTAGGAATCAAAACATTTATGTTATATATAATATTACAGCTTTTATGTGTTCACAAATATTCTAATATAATAAATTTCTTTTGTAATTTTATGTGTTATAGAAAAAAATATTCTGGAAAGTGTTTCATATATTTCCCCAGCCTGCCAGAACTGTTCAAGACAAGAAAATGTTAAGAAATTCAGGTAGATTCAAATTAAAACAAACTTGAAGAGACAGACACAACTTTATATTTGCAACTAGATTGATAAAAACATGAAATCCAAATGTTGACCACTGCTATTGGAAATTACAGTTAAATTATGTACAATGTACAGTAAGCCATTGCGAATCCCTACCTATAATTTAACCTGAATGAGAGTATTGATTTACCAAAAATACCTTTAAATTATATAGACAGTGTAAATTTTTTCAAATCTTTTGGCAAACCAGTAAATTCAAAATGTTCTCCCAAACATTGCTATTTCACTGCCGTTGAATTTGTCAGAGAAAATTCACTTTTATTAGAAAAAGTTTAAGAAGTCATTTGAAATACAGTGGGATTGTAACATACTGTGCAAATTAGATTAAGAATTGAAAGTTAACCTAAGAAATGTGGATATTCATCAAAGGATTTCATACTTCTTTACTTCTTAATCATGTTTGTTTCTTCATATATTTAAATGAGAGAGACAGAGAGATTGTGTGTGTGTGTGTGTGTGTGTGTGTTTGTGTTTGTACATGCACACTTCACTTTAGAGAAACCATAATTAGGGAATATAATATAGTTCAAATATTTTGAAAACTTAGGCATAAAAGAGCAATAATTGGGGAATACTAATCTTAAATGTTTCCAACTATTGCTTTAAAAAATAACAATTAGCATAATTCACTCTAGAGGAGATTAAAAAAAGTGACTAACCTGTGTGATTGGGATGAGCCAACACTACATTGATGAAATGATTTCCAGCTTCACAAATCTGCAAAACATTTCAACCTTTTCAGTGTGATATACTTGTCTTTTTAAAAAATACATTTTTAGATATACAAATATCCATGTAACATATTGATTCTAAAGATCCAAAAATATACTATTACTCTAACTGTAAGAAGAAGAAATTTTGTATTTTAACAATGAAAGAAGCTGCTGTGGACATATGTAGAATCAAAGGAATGAGTTACATTGAGGTAGAGATTTTGAAGGTATTCTTGATCCCTTTTGATAGTTATGTTCAAATTGCCTCGTTAATCTGGTCCTGTTGATTATCTGCTTTGTATTTGATACAATAGGTAAATTTTCACAGCATGAAGACACAAGCCGTATCACTGAAAGATATATTTGGCATAGGTTTATATATTCCAGGTTTACTAACACAGTAGCAACCCTTCCACTGCAAGGGTAGTAGTATGGTTCCTGGTTGGTTTCAGCTCAGTTTAGAAAATGTATTGTAAGCAGTACTGCCCCACAAAGTCACTTGTTGCTTGTCTGTCACCTGACCCCTTAATCATGTACACTCCACTAGTTGTCCCTGTTTAGTAGACAACTATGACCCTCTAAGAAGCTTCAGGGTTAACAATATCTCCTGGGCTAATACTGTTTGAATTTGCAACATATAGCCTCTGAAGATAGGACTGTTTCCTTTGTCTGTCATATACACCTTACCTGATTCAATGCAAAGTATGTATTCAATATATAAATACTACGTTATTAATAGCAGGTTATGCTATCCAAAATATAAGCAACCCACAGATATTACCAAAATTTCTTTAGTTGTGAAGAACAAGATGGGCTAGATTTTAAAATTGCTATCACACAACAGTATGAATATACATAACACTACTGAACTGTACACTAAAAATGGTTAAGATAGTAAATGTTATGATATTTTTATTTTTACCACAATTAAAAGTAAAAGAAGCCACTAGGTAAAATGTTTTAAGTGAGAAAGAACATTAGAATGGTAAATGATAAAAATTCAAATAGACTTGTACCTGGATGCATATGGGTGGCTTAAAGTAAATTTTAAAATATTCATTTGTGCTTGATTTTATAAAAACTTTATTGACTACTTGTTGCTTCACAGTAGCATTCATTTGAAAAATGATTCAATAGTCCACTCTCTTCTTCAGAGTTATCATTAGGTGAATAAATAAGAAATATGAAATTTCCAGCTAACAGAATTGAAAAAAATCACAGTTTTTACATGGAAAAAATCATCATTTAAAAAATGTTTTGATTCAGAATGTAATGAAAGCATTTTTACTTCTTTCAGCACCCTTTGTACTCTCAGTTCGTTGAGATTACAATTTTATTTTTAATCAGTACGCCTAAACATTTAACAATGTACAATGTGGGGAATGTTAAATTTTAATAAACCACAAAGCACTTTGGTTAATATATTAGAAGTGACATATCATGCATCACATTGTACTCCACAGATTTTTCTGAAAATATTCCTGATTAAGTTCTACTGTTTTCAGGTTGAAAGACATGATTGTATCAGAATATATAAAATTTCAGCAGTAAGATTCTTATTGTTTAATACTAGGCACAGTAGCCCCTCCCCCTTATCTGCAGTTTCACTTTCTGTGGTTTCAGTTACCCACAGTCAATTGAGGTCCAAAAATATTAAATGGAAAATTACAGATATTAATTTGTATGTTTTAAATTGCCCTCCATCCTGAGCAGCATGATGAAATCTCAGGCCATTCTAATCTGTTCTGACATTCTCTTGCTGTGCTTAATTTATAAATTAAACTTAGCCATAGTTATGTATGTTAAGAAAAAATACATGATATATATAGGGTTCAGTACTATATGAGGTTTCAGACATTCAGTGAGAGCCTTGGAATGTATCCCCCACAGATAAGGGGAGATGGTTGTATTGTGACTCAGTCATAGCATGTTGGCATTGTAGCAAAGATGCCAGTGGCCAATGACCAAAACAAAAGTTCCAGGGAGACCAGCTTGAAGGGAGATGTATATCTTGCTCTTCCTAACAAGTTTCATCATGTTAAGCATTCTCTGCTTTAAATAGTGAAAGTGATGTGTCTTAGAAAAACAAACAACAGCAGACAAATGCCCTAATATAGAATTTGTAGCCATCAATCAAGTAGTCAGGCTGTCATATTATCAAACTAAAATACTTTTAGTTTCCACAGCAAAAACAAGTAACCTTTATTCTGTGATCTCATAATATTTTTAGAGGATGACCATAATCTATCTTTTTTCTGCATATGTTATCCCTACATTTTTATATGCATTATTATTAATTATTGGCAGTTCTAATATCTTATAACTTTATCATTTAAGCAATGTGATAATCATTTTACTAATTTATATGAAACAGAATCTGCTAAAATATTTCTAACACTCTTAAGCTTGAGTTTCGGCTATTTTTTCTCTATAATAATGATAATAACAATAATTATAATTTTGTTATATTTATTTTACCTTAATAAACATTTCAAAAATAAGGAAAATCTAGGCTAAATATATAATTACAAAAAGTTTCACCTGTAAAATACATCAACTCCTCTGATCTTGGGAAGTTAGTTTCTCTTTTTTTTTCTTTTTGGAGAGTTAGTTTCTACTTTAAGGGATAAGGTATATCACATACACTGAAATACTGTTTGATACTATAAGCCAATATACTGTCTCAGCATTCATTAAGTCATAACTTATGATAATTTATATTACTATGATCATAAAATTATAGAACTTTATTCTAATTCCTAATCTCTACTCTTTAATTATGAAACCCACTTATATGTGATTCCATTTGTTTATTCCATTTTTTAAAAAGGATAATATACATGTGTTTCAGAAGAAATATATTCAATATATTAATTATTGGTTTAACAGAAAGTGTATGAATACCAACCTATGATTTTTTTTCATTAAGACAATTTTTTTAGAGCAGTGTGAAGTACACAGCAAAATTGAGGAGAAGTTACAGAGATTTACAGACTCCCTGCCAATACATGCATAACCTCCTTCATTATCAACACCCACCATCAGACTGGTACATTTGTTACATTTGATGAACCTACATGGACACATCATTATCAACCGATGTGCACAGTTTACATTACAGTTTGCTTGGTGTTATACATTCTATGTTTGGACAAATGTGTGACATTTATCTATCATTATGGTATCATACAGAGTATTGTCACTGCCCTAAAAATCCTCTGTACTCCTCCTGTTCATCCTTCTCCCCCAACTTTTGGAAACCACTGACTTTTTTTTTTTACTGTTACCAGAGCTTTGGCTATTCCAGAATATCATAGAGTTGGAATCATACAGTATATAAGCTTTTTAGATTGGTTTAAATATACATTTAAGGTTCCTCCATATTTTTTTCATGGATTGATAGCTCTTTTTTTTTTTTAAACACTGAATACTATCCCATTGTCTGGATATACCACAATTTATCCATTCACCTACTGAAGGATATCTTTACTGCTTCCAAATTTTTCCAATTATGAATAAAGCTGCTGTAAACATCCCTGTGCAAGGCTTTGTATAGACATATGTTTTCAACTCCTCTGGGTAATACTAAGGAGCATGATTGCTGGATCACATGGTAAGAGTAAGTTTAGTTTTGTAAGAAATGTCAGTCTTTTTAAAATGGCAGTGCCATTTTCATCAGCGGTGAATGATAGTTCTCATTGTTCCACATCCTCACCAGCATTTGGTGTTACCAGTGTTTTGGATTTTGGCTATTCTATAGGTGTATAGTGGTATCATGTTGTCTTAATTTGCATTTCCCTGATGACAGATGATGTGGAGCATCTTTTCATATGCTTATTTGCCATCTGTATATCTTCTTTTGTGAAATATTGGTTAAGGTCTTGGTTAATCTTTTAATCAAGTTGTTTGTCTTACTGTTGAGTTTTAAGAGTTTTTTTTTTATATTTTGGATAACAGTATTTCATCAGATGTGTCATTTGCAAATTATTTTCTCAGTCTATGCTTGTCTTCTCATTCTCTTGACATTGTCTTTGCATAGCAGTGTTACATTTTAATAAATTAGCTTACCACTTATTGCTTTCATGGATTGTGTTTTGGTGTTGTATCTAAAAAGTCATTGCTATACCTAAAGTCATCTAGGTTTTCTCCTATGTTATCTTCTAAGGATGTTATAGTTTTGTGTTTCACATTTAGGTCTGTGATTCATTTTGAGTCAATTTTTGTGTTGAGTATAAGTTCTAGGCCTAGATTTTTTTTTTTTGGCATGTGAATGTCTAGTCATTTCAGCACCACTTATGACTGTCTTTGCTCCATCGTATTTTCTTTGCTTTAACCAATATACTTTTGAAAATGAAAAACTGAAAGATTTTTTAAAAAATTTCAGACATCATATTTATATTATTGTATGATATGAATGATAAATTTTACTAGTTCTTTTAGTAATTTATTTTTTGCATGAGACTAATAGTTTATTGCCTAAACTTTGCTATAGGAGAGGATATTTTCACTCATAAATTGTAACCCGAAGTCTGATTTTGGAATTGATTTAATGTTTAAAAATATTTTATTTCTCTGATCCATCTCATTACCACAATTTTGGGGATATCTGAATTGTTTTAATCCATAGAGCTTTCATGAAATATTGTATAACAAAAGAGTGTGCACATATAGCATAACAATATAGTATAAGAATAGCACAATAGAGTAGAATTTTTTAAATGAATATTATTTTTTTAAATAAATATATACTATGTAGTTAATTATTGTTAAAACACTTGTCATTATTTTGGGGATTCTTTTACATTAGCTTTGATATTATATATTTATATATAATTTATAATTATATATTTTGATAATTATATATCAAGATGATAATTTTTATGGTTATAGTAACTGCTGATTTTATTTTAAATCACTACTGTTATTAGGAGTAAGTCAGTTTTAGCTGAAAAACAACAATAATTATAACAAATTATAATGAAATAGCAAAATATAATATGTATTAATTTTATATCATTAATTTCTTAAAACTAGTTTTCTAAATAAGTTATTTAAGAAGTGAGCTCAAATTTAGGTATAAATGTTGATTCCTATTTATGTTATTATTTATGTCAGATATTTCAGGGGCTTTGAGAAGAAGTGAAAATGATGAGAAAACAGAGTCCTAGATTTTAAGTCTGCAGTAAGGAGTAAATGTAGATCATTTTATTCGTATCTCTCAAGAGTTGGCAGAGGATCAGAAAAAAATTGTCATGACCAAATCTGAGCAAATTGCTGAAAATATTTAACTGTGGTACATCTTTTTTTCCCCTCATTCATCTCATCCACAAATACTAAATACTCACAAGCACTTCACTAGCCTTTCTGTGGTTTCCACAGCAGGAACCCACTCTCCTCCACCCTTATTAAAAGCTATGATATATCATTCCCAGAATCCTCTCCCCTAATCAAAAATCATTGTACTATGTACAATGTCCTTTTCAGCTAAATGCTACAAGAGCAGGTGTGGCTTCTTGATAAGAGCCTAATTTATTATTTCTCTAAGAGTATTTGCATTTTAATAATGAGAAAACAAACTCAACCTAAATGAGTGAATAACTAATTGTGAGAATGAGGACACAGAGGTAAAACCACGGAGAAAAATTAATGTCACCACTTTTCAAACCATGTCTTATGCATTATTATCTATTCCTCCCATTTTGTACATTATTGAAGAGAGTAAGAAAAGCAAGAAAAAAAAAATATTTTCTGATGTAATGCTCAATGTACAAAGAATTGACAATCAGTTGCTTCTGGAGAGCAAAAATAAAGTTGAAAGAAAGAATGGATAAAGGAAACAAGATTATTATTTATGTAAAATATATATTGTTTTGCAATGGTAATTTTGGTGTTTTGTGGGTGAAGTTGGGTTCAGAGGATAATTAGGGGAATCATAGAAATATGAAGAGCCTGGATTATAGTGTGTCTCAACAATATTTGCAGCAGAAAAATCAAAATTACATCTAAAAGTTTTGTAGAGAGATATTCTAAAGTGCTTACAGAGTTGCATATAATTGATTTTCCATATTTGATTTTTTCCTTGTAGATTTTGTGATACCAGAATATATTCAAGGGAAATAAATTGTGTTGCAAGTCAAAAAGAATTTATGCAAAAAGAAGGGTGATAAAATACTTCTTAGAACATAGTTTAAACATGTTTAAACATGACATAGTTTAAACATGTCAAAACTCAGCAAAATCAGATTTTCCACAAAGAATCATTACCTAATTTTGGAATATATTATGTACACATTGTGAAGTGTCTTGTTTTGCTTGACATATTTTGTTTAGTGTATTAGGGAACTCAGAATATTAGTAGAAAGAAAATGGAGGGAGTAGAAGAAAAAGTTATAATTGTTAATGGTTAGTCTGCAAAAGGGATGATTCATCCATTAATAATTAAGAATTAACTGTAATCATATTCAGCACAGTTCTAACATATTATCTTCTTACCAAGTGGTAATCTGGCTCTACATAACTACAGAAGGTAAACCAACTTTAATGAATAATACTTTTCTTCTTCTGTGTTGAAAGAGTGTATAGATCAATAAATGAAGAACATGAAGTTTTGCAAACATAACATTTTATTAGCAAAAACATTAGCACTTGCAAATAGGATACATTTTCTGGTTGAATTTTATATTATACAAGATTGACCCATGAATTTCCCCTTTGTTTCTTCTATATAATTGATTCTACTATATACTGGTAATTTTAATATAAAATAATTTAAAATAGATTAGACTTAAAAACAGTTTGCTTATTTTTTCTAAACTGTTTGCACATATGTATTTGTGATAAACCTGAAACTCACACATATGTTTTCAGTTATTATGAATGAAAAATTTAACCTTGAACTATAGGGTGTTATGCTCATAAGAATATGGTAGGAATCTTCAATTTAGGTGATTATATACAAGCTCAGTAAACTCACTAGTTGTTATATTCTGTATTAGAATCAATTTCCTAAAATGTATATCTTACTATCATATTTTATTAGTAAAAGTTCAATGTGTCTTGCCTACATTAAGAAGTTCCAGGATTAGCAGGCCTTTTAATTATATTTACTTATTTTTATTCTTTTCCATTATAGTTTATTACAAGATATTGAACATATTTCCCCATGCTATACATTAGGGCCTTGTAGTTTATCTATTTTGTACACAGTAGCTTGCATCTGCCAATCCCAAGCTCCTAATTTATCCCTTCCCCCACCCCACTCTCCCCTTTTGTAACCATAAGTTTGTTTTCTAGGTCTGTGAGTCTGTTTCCGTTTTGTATCATATTTTAGATTCCACATAAAAGTGATATCATATGATATTTGTCTTTCTCTGTTTAACTTACTTCACTTAGTATGATAATCTCTAGGTCCATCCATGTTGCTGCAAATGGCACTATTTTATTTTTAATGACTGAGTGATATTCCATTTTATATACCACATCTTTGTTATCCATTCATCTGTCAATAGACACTTAGGTTGCTTCCATGTCTTAGCTATTGTAAATATGCCACTGTAAACATTGGGTGCATGTATCTTTTCGAATTAGAGTTTTCTCCAGATACATGCCCAGGAGTGGCATTGTTGGATCATATGGTACCTCTATTTTTAGTTTTTTAAGGAACCTCCATACTGTTTTCCCTAGTGGCTGCACTAATTTACATTCCTACCAACAGTGTAGGAGGATTCCCTTTTCTCCACACCCTCTCCAACATTTGTTATTTGTAGACTTTTGAATGATTGTCATTCTGAATGGTGTGAAGTGATACATAATTGTAGTTTTCATTTGTGTTTCTTTAATAATTAGCAATGTTGAGCATCTTTTCATGTGTTTTTTGGCCATCCGTATGTCTTCTTTGGAGAAATGTCTATTTAGGTCTTCTGCCCATTTTTTGATTGGGTTGTTTTTTGATTTTGTTGTCGTTGTTGTTATTGAGTTGTATGAGCTGTTTGTATATCTTGGAAATTAAGCCCTTGTCTGTTGCATTGTTTGCAAATATTTTCTCCCAGTACATAGGTTGTCTTTTCATTTGTTTATAGTTTCCTTCACTGTGCAAAAACCTATAAGTTTGATTAGGTCCTATTTGTTCATTCTTGCTTTTATTTATACTGCCTTTGGAGACTGACCTAAGAAAACTTTGCTACGAATTATGTCAGAGAATCTTTTGCCTATGTTCTCTTCTAGGAGTCTTATGGTGTCATGTTTTATATTTAAGTCTTAAAGCCATTTTGAGTTTATTTTTTGTGTGTGGTGTGAGGGAGTGTTCTAACTACAATGATTTACATGACACTGTCTAGCTTTCTCAACACCAGTTGCCAAAGAGACTTTCTTTTCTCTATTATACATTCTTGCCTCCTTTGTCGAAGATTAATTGACTGTAGGTGTGGGAGCTTATTTCTGGGTTCTCTGTTCTGTTCCATTGATCTATATGTCTGTTTTTGTGCCAGTACCATGCTGTTTTGATTACTGTAGCTTTGTAGTCTTGTCTGAAGTCTGGGAGGGTTATGCTAGAAGGCCTTTTAAATTTGTCATCACAATTTACAATTTTAACAGAGTCACAGTGGAACTTATGTTGCTTTGAAATGTGGAATTAAAGTTCTTACATTTACCTAGTATGTCTGTATTGGACATAGTCTATGCTACTATTACTTGGTATTTGTGTAGTTTGGTGCCTTGGCTCCTATAAGACAGCAACTGTGATAAAGTTTTCCTATTTGCCTAATTCTTCTTGTTATTATTTAATAAATGTTTTCCAGTGGATAATGTATAAAATAGCACTGACTAATAAAGGCATGTATGAGAAGGAAGAACTAGTATATTAATAAAAAGGGCATATTTTTAAAAAATCTTTAGGGGAAAATGTACATAGCAAACTATTAGAATTTTGATTATTTCCAATTATGTATCTTTTCACTTTTTAAGAAAAATATTATAACTATTATGACATATAGTGTTTTAAAAAGTTAAAATTTTTCTTTCACACCAGAGCCATGGATTTATAACCATATCACATTTGAGAAAAGGGAAGAAATCAAAAATATTATATAAAATGGGAGCTGTGTAAATATTTACAATGAAATAAATGACAGTAAATGAGTTGCAAAAAAAAGTAGGAGATATCTTAAGGAGGAAAAATAAAACAATCAGATATTAATCTAAATACATATCTGAATAAATAGCAAGTGTGTGGTTATTATTTTGTTCACTCATCAATTTATTCTTCCATTTGCTCACATTTACTGAGTAGTTAATACACAGAGAACATTAGACTTGGTTCAACATAGGTTAACAATGAAGGCATCAAAATAAATGAATTGCAAGATTGCTGACTATAAACAATATGCACACATGGAAAAGTAAAAGGCAGTGATATATTTACAAACTATTTGCTTTAAAATTCTAAATAAAATAATTTGTAATTTATTCAAGCAAGTGGTGAGTACACTTGTACAATACTAGGTGCTAAAAAGATAAAAGCATAACCTGCCCCTCTCAGAGCCAACACAGTAGTGGATGTTATTAACTAAATTATTAATTCTATACACATATATATCTATGTGTATTTACACACACATACACATAGAGGTTCATATGAGAGCTTTTTACAAAGTGTAGTGTATAATCTGTTCCTTGTATGAAATGGTGGGGTATAAGTTGTTCAGTACAAACTTCACAAAGGATCTTGTCATGTACGTGAGTCATGGGTGTTTATTAATGTATCAGGGACAGGAATAATGAAAGTTAATCTATCAAGGGCAAGAATGAGGGAAAACATGACTAAAGAATGAAATCATGGAGTTATATGGCATGTGGAGCTAAATATATATCTAATAAAATAATGCATTTCAGAAATAATAAAGAATATTTTGTAGTCAGATTGATTTGTATCAGATTCAGACAATGCATATGTGAAGTTAAATAGAATGATCTAAAGAACTGGACTGAGGACAATTAGTATAGAGCCCTGTTTCATTCACAAAAGTAGACTTTGTTTTCATTCAGAATTACTTAATAATTACGCCAGAGTTTTCTGCATAATCATCAGGTAGACTTGTAAAACTTTCTGCTTTTAGCAGTTTGTAAGTTGGTAAATGTGCAGACAATTGGAAGAATTACTGAGTTTAATTTTTCCCCCAAATTTTACTATATTTCAAATAATTCTAATCATCCTTTATAGATGAGTAGAACATTTTGATGAAAAGATTTAGAGAGCTAATGACTTGATTATGGGAAGTTATTTGATTTATTTAATTTAATGCCATTATGCATATAATATAAAAATAAATCATATTTTCTACATGACAAATCCTTAAATGCAATCTATTTGAATGCTTAATAATGTCACAACTAGAGCATGAATAGCAAATTATATAAATAATACATACCAGAAAATTGATAGTAGATACTGTGACTTGCCTGTTTCCAAATGCTAGAAAGCAGAAGAAGATGTTATGTAAACACTCATTTTTTGGATTGGCAAACTATAGATATAATTCAGGAAAGGTTTATTGGATATCACTACCCTCTAATAAACAGTACTATGTGATATGTGATATGTACTATCTGACCTTTTGGAATGACACTTTTGCAATCTAAAGAGATGACAATATTTT
This sequence comes from Pseudorca crassidens, assembly GCF_039906515.1. Lineage (NCBI taxonomy): Eukaryota > Metazoa > Chordata > Mammalia > Artiodactyla > Delphinidae > Pseudorca > Pseudorca crassidens. Next base: position 82,516,797 of record NC_090299.1, read on the forward strand.
GCTTTCTATGTATACTTATCTTCTAGTGACCTAATGATATTTAGAATATAAATGGAGTCTATTTATAATTTTTATTATTAAACTATTTGAAAACAGATTTAATATACCTTGTTTGTCATTTTAAAAGCATATTAGTATGACCTAGTGTGTAATTGCACTCAATAATATCTCTTCTTTTTAAATGTTCAACAATAAAAAGAAAAATGCTAATAATAGTAATTTTTATTTTTGCATTGATGTTTTGCAACAGGCAATATTTTAAGTGTTTTATATATTTTCACCATAAAAACAAACACATGAAGCAAATATTATTGTTCTCACCTTACAGTAAAAAATTATACTTTATATAACTTGCCAAATCATATAAAGAGTAATGAACAAAATGGAATTTGAAACAGAGTTCTAAATTCACCTTGTTTATAGAGGAGAATTTGGAATATACAAAAATAATGAAAAATAAAATTATCTAATAAGCTCATTATCTGTATTAACAGTTGCATTTCTTCTAGTTTTATGTAAATTGCATTTATTTATATAAACACATCTACAAATAAAAATTAATGTAAATACTCATTTTGAATCGGGTTTTTTACATAAGAATATATTTAAAGACTTTTACGATATTATTAAATATTCGTGGTCAAAGGTATGATAGAAACTACATCACAATGTATAATGTGGCTAGTCTTAAAACATTAAATATTATCCAATTGCTGCATAATTAGAATTACTTTAATTTTATAAATAATAGTACTGTTTCAAACATCTTTCCATATAAATCTTTTATTTAAGTTCTATTTCCATGGGCTAGAAACTTAAGAGGGTAATATAGTTAAATTTTATATAAGTATTTATGCATGGATATATGTAAAACATGTACATGTATTGGATTTTTTTTTAATAAAGTACATATATATTATTATAAAATAAAATATATTAATGGAGACATTTTTGAAAGACATAAAAGTGTAAAGGGAAAATAAAATTCATCCATGGAAAACCAGTTAATATTCAGATTTTTCCCTTTGGAAATATACATATTTGTTATATACTTTTACCATATTTGATAGAATTATTTTTTAATCACTTAGTCCCTTAATATTATGTTATACACATTTTGCCATATAATTAAATATTTTTCTCTAGCTAAATCATAATAATTAGTTGGTATTCATCCCTATAGAGCATAATTTTTAAAAATTTGTATCTACTACTAGACTAAACTTCACTAATTCAACACTAGTTTTTAGTAATTTATATGGCAGGCTGTGTGACTGTGGATAAATTAATTATAAATAAACACAAATGCAGCCCTTATCTTAATAGAAATTATTTTCTGACAAGGAAACAAATACTCATCACACGCTAACAAATGAAAGCATGCAACTTTAATGTGTTACTGAGAAGGATCTATGCAATATTTAATATAAGAGCTAAAAAGAAAGATTTGTTGTAATCAGGGAGATCAGGGAGAACTTTGAGTACATGACTGAACTTTTATCTAAAAAAATGAATAGATATTAACACAGGGATGAGAGGGTTCAGAATATTTCATCAAGACTGTGAAGATATGCCTTGTTTCAATTTTTTCATGAGAAAAAATAATGATGTGGTATAAAGGTACTGGGCCAAACAGTGTAATTTTAAAGTATTTTTATATTTATTTCCAAAAAAAGTTACAGATAATATAATTTGAAATAAACTTTCTAGAAAAAATGTTAGATACCATTAAAACCTTATATAATGTTTTTATAATTTGTATAATATTTCACATTTAGATAGGCAAAAATATAGGTCATTTTTCCTTGACTGTTTTTGATACTAAATATTTTTGTATTAAACTTCCTGAACATATTCATTCCAGTTTATGGTTAATGGAATATTCCTGCCATTGGGCAGTCCAATTATGATAATATATTTTTCTTATTTATTTTAAATATTGTTCAAGTATGTAAAGTGACCTCTCTAATGGTATATGCGTTGGAAATACATACCAATATGTTGTTTTTCATTTAAGTACTTTGTGTGTGTAAATGTGCAAATGCTATTTATTTTGTGCAGTCAGATCTGTTGAGAATAGGGCTATAAAAAATGTGAAACTGTTAGTGTAGAGAATACAGAAAGAGGTGAAAAACAAACCCAATTGATGTAAGGGGCAAAGCACAATGTAAATTATGACAACATAAAAATAACGGAAAATTAATTATCATATCTGTAGTAAGGACAAAATATCCTGAATTAAACACTTGAGTATGTAAGTCAAAAGAACATATACAAAGTGAAAGCACAGAAAAATATGATGAAAAAATTAAACACGCATAAAAAATACAACCACTGTTTCTTCTAATTGTGAGGATGAAATGAAGGAAGATTACATTGTAAGCATTCAGGTTTTAAAGAAAATTTTCAAGGGAAATAATTTAAAAATTGGCTCAACTATTCTACAACTCTTAAGTACCTGAACTTAATGCAGCATATAATTTGAGTACAGTGTTTTAATATAAAGGAATTTTTAACTTGTTTAATTAGTATGTTTGTTTCATTTTCCTTAAATATGATTATTTAATAAGATTATAACTACTTGGCTAAAAAAGCTCTGATATGTACTGGTTACTCTTTTGTCACTTTGTCATTGTCTTTTCTGTAATGTATTTTTACTTTTAAATTCAATAGTTATTTAGGAATAGGTTTTTAAGTATCTAGTTTTAAAATTTTTATTTAAAATTTTTTTATACTTATCTATGTTTTCAGGTTTAGTTCATCTCATCTAAAGATAATGTAGTTTGTACCGTTTTTTTCTTTTTTTTGGATTCCACATATAAGCCTATTTACAAAACAGAAATAGAGTCACAGATGTAGAAAACATACTTATGGTTACCTAGGGGGAATGTGGGGAGGGATAAATTGGAAAATTGGGATTGACATATATACACTACTATATATAAAATACATAACTAATAAGAACATACTGTATAGCACAGAGAATTCTACTCAATACTCTAATGACCTATAAGGGAATAGAGTCTAAAAAAGTGTGGATACAGGTATATGTATAACTGATTCACTTTGCTGCACAGCAGAAACTAACACAACATTGTAAATCAACTATACTTCAATAAAATTAATTAAAAAATAAAGATAGTGTAGTTTGTACTAGTTCTACTTTGAAGGAACAGCATTGGATTTTTACAATCTAATATATAATCAAAAATTTTACTCTATAAATTCTAATCAAAGAGTTATAAAAGGGGAAGAACAATCTTTAAAAATCTTAGGCAGAGATAATGAATGCAAGGATCGAACTTTTTGTAGCATTTATGCAGAAAAGTGAAATTCTAAGGAAAAAATAAAACCTAACAAATGTCATAATCACATGACAACTTAGATCCCATTATTTGCCTGCAATGTGGGCTAATTATCCTAGGCCCCTCACCACTATTGCTATAGACTGAATGGTGCCTCTCAACATTTAGATGTTGAAACCACAATCTTCAATATAATGGTGTTTAGAGATGGACCTTTGGGAAGTAATTAAGTTTAGATGAGGTCATGAGGTTAGGGCCCTTTTGATGGGAATTAGTGTCCTTAATAGAAGAGATGCCAGAGAGCTTGCTTTCTCTCTCTCCACCACGTGAGCACACAGTGAGAAGGGAGCAATCTGCAAGTCAGGAAGAGAGTCCCCACCAGGGAACCCAATCTGCCAGCACCTTGATCTTGGACTTCCCAGACTCCACAATTGTTCCAGTTATTTGCTGGTTGTGAGTGAACTGAATAAGAGATGTGCAGTTATCAACCACCATCAGATGTCACTGACCATGATGTGCATCCATTATTTATAGAGTGATATGTGGACTAAAGAGCTAGCTGCAATTGTGAAATTACAATTAGGGTATGTGGTAACTGAATTTGAAGCATGGTTTTAGGGGCTGGTATTATTTAAATAAACCATAAAAACTGAAATCCATGCATATCAGAGCCATGCAAAGCATGCAGTGCATGTATATGATATTCACCCTCCAATTGGAATAGGTATTGTAATGCTCTATATATTTTCACATTATTTGAGTCCTACTTACATCATATTCATTTAAGAGTCTTAAGCACAGTAAAATTAAACTTTCAGAGCCTTATTTTCCTAATATATAATGGGGAATATTAACACCTACATAATAATATTGTTTCTAATTACAAAAGAAATAGCAATTTTACAGTTCTTGACAAACAATAAGTGTTCCATAAATATTTTGCATATATGACACAGTTAACCTCTATTATTTTGTATCAGATATATGAATGTAGCATTTTTCAGAGGCTCCTCTTTTTAAACATACTATGGATAAAAAATATCTTTTAAAAAATTTTTCTGTTCATGTTCTAAACTTAGAAGGTACATCTTCTGTTAAAATATTTTTAAAAATCAGCTAGAGTTTTGTGAGATCAGGGAATTTTCTCCTTCAATATTCATAGTTAATTTGTTAGTATTTAGAAGAGTTAAAGTTCTGAACATTGCAATCATTTACTGTGATTGCTGAACTAGATTTGCTGATTTTGGCAAAAACCCTGAATAATGTAATTCTCTGTGTCAGTGCTTCAAGAAAAGATATTAATTTATTTTAATGTCTTTAAGATTTATGTTATTTTATAAAATCTAAAATAAAGCTTGAATACATCATTTATATCCATTTATTTTCAAACTTTATAAACTAGAAATAGACCACAAAAAATAACTCTCAGGGGCTTCCCTGGTGGCGCAGTGGTTGAGCGTCCGCCTGCCAATGCAGGGGACACGGGTTCGTGCCCCAGTCCGGGAAGATCCCACATGTTGCGGAGCGGCTAGGCCCTTGGGCCATGGCCTCTGGACCTGCGTGTCCGGAGCCTGTGCTCTGCAACGGGAGAGGCCACAACAGTGAGAGGCCCGCGTACCGCAAAAAAACAAAAAACAAAAAACTCTCAGTTAAATATGAAATGTCAACACATAACAATAGGGCTCTGCTGTGTGTGCCTTGTGAGCTACAGTAAAAGCTGAGAAGAGAAAGGTCCACAGAAGATAAAAGAAATGTAATTCTTTGATCAGGACAGGTATGTTTCCCCCAAGATAAGGAGCTGAGGATTTAGATTTGGTTCCAGTGTGCAGTTCACTAAATTGCTTCATCTGAGTCAAGGGACAAGACATTTAATAAAGTTATAAATAGAGAACAATATGTCACAGGAAAAAAAAGCCTCTATTTTTTTCTTTTGAAGTTATATTTAAAATAATAATTTATTTATTTTAAAAATCCTGATGGTTGTACATGATTATGTGATTATATGGCATGTTTCTTTTTCATCTTTACTCTTTCATTTTACTGTCTGTCATTTTCAAGGTTTATAATCAACTTACATTTTTTGCTAGAGTTTCTATGGAAAGAAAATAAATCAAACTATGTCAGTCAAATTTGGTCTTTTAAGCCTACATAAAAATTTAATGGAGTATTATGAAAGCAATTTAAAATTGACATTATTTTCTTATTCCTCTATATGTGCCATGTCGTTCATTATCTCTATGTAGTTTAGAACAGAGTTTTGATGTTGGCAATTTAGTATGGGTATAGAAGAATAAATTCTACATACATGGTGGTGTATACCGTGGGTGATTAATGTAGTAGGCAATCCAAGAAGTGAATCCCCAATAAAAGGCACAACTCTACAAATAAAACACAATAAAAGTTAGGGAATATATATATATATATATATAATATATATATCACATCATTTGAAGTCACCCCATACATTTATATGCCACACTGCAGCATTTTGGTATAAAAAATGTTATAAATTTTCTAAGCTAGTTAAATGGAATGCTTCTTCATTCAGTAAAGTAGCATTTTAAAAGTACCTATTTGATATCACTAAGAAAATGCATTTCTTTGCTCAACACTTGTTAATATAAATGAGGATTTAGAGAAATGTAACAATATATTTTATGAAGATTTTTCAAGAATAGCTTTTGTCTATCAAGTAGTATATAGGAGTGAAGTAATAAAAATAATAAACAGCTATTTTCCAACAGTAAATGAGTAAAAGAATGAATTATTTAATCATTAGTAATAATGTTTCTTGATTGATTATAGAGGGAAATGGCCTCATTTTAGGTGTACTAGGCTATGTTGCTGATCTTACATGACGAATTTTAATAACTTCTCTCAAAAGAGAAGCTAGTCTAAATGATTTTTTGAGGTTTGTAAAAGTTCTAGAGTTTACTGTTTCATTATAATGACAACAATAGAATGTCTGCTTGTTGAAATTCTAAGAAAACAGATATTTGCTAAAACTCAGGAATATTTTAGTAAAGAAATAATTCATTCTGAAACTAAATTTTAAATTGGAAAAAAATTAAAATAAATTTTACTTTGAATTGGAAAACTGAATTACACCATGTTATCTAATGTACATTTCCATTTCAATGTTCCAGAACATTTCCCGTTTTCTTGATAGTTAATTGATGATTAATAACATTTGTATTTACCATTTTGGGGAAGAGCAAAGATATTGTCATTACACTGACACCAATCACAATTATAGGGTGTAGCATCATCATTTTAATCACACAAATGTATATTTATAAGAGGGTTTATATATGAGATTCTTCCTCTTCAAGTGGCACTTAATCTGAATTCAGTGCTAAGTATTTCCAAAATTAAAGGTGCCTAAAAGTATGTAACTTGTAACGTAAGGTCATGCCAAATATTTTATGTAATGTTATTGGTTGAGGGCAGTTCCAATGAACTAGATCGCTCAGGAAATGACATTTCAGGAGCGGAATGTTTAAGATATGCTGATAAAGCTGAATAGAAAAATCTAAGCTTGAGAGAAATAAACATGATTTAATGATGATGTAGATGATCCAATACATAAAATTTCTCAATAACAATTAAAATTACAAAACGTATCAGTTCCCACCTTTATCAAATTTTTCAAAGGTGTATGTCCTGCGGAAACCTTGTGAACAAATAAGGTTTCCAAAAGGTATCGGATATAGTGTATACAATGACAGAAGCAGGCCAAGCTAGAAAGAAAATAAAACACAAACACATTAAATTTCCTTCCAAAAAATCTGGGTCACCTTATATATAAGATGTTTTAATTTTTTTTTTTTTTTTTAGTTTACTACAACTTTCTTTTTCTTTTTTTCTTTTATTATTTTTTTATGTGGACCATTTTTAAAGTCTTTATTGACTTTGTTACAATATTGTTTCTGCTTTATGTTTTGGTTTTTTGGCCTCGAGGCATGTGGGAATCTCAGCTCCCTGGCCAGGGATTGAACCCACATCCCTTACATTGGAAGGCAAAGTCTTAACCATTGGACCACCAGGGAAGTCCCTTTTTCTTATTTTTGAAGTTACATCTTTTTTAAAATTAATTTTTACTGGAGTATAGTTGATTTACAATGTTGTGTTAGTTTCTGCTGTATAGCGAAGTGAATCAGTTATACATATACATATATTCACTGTTTTTTAGATTCCTTTCCCATATAGATCATTACAGAGTATTGAATAGAGTTCCCTGTGCTATACAGTAGGTTCTTATTAGTTATCTATTTTATACATAGTAGTGTGTATATGTCAATGCCAATCTTTCAATTTATCCTTCCCCCACTTTTCCCCCTTGGTAATCGTAAGTTTGTTTTCTCATCTGTGACTTTATTTCTGTTTTGTAAATAGGTTCATTTGTATGCTACAACTTTCTATTTATCAGGAAATATTGTTTCTGGTAACCAAAACACAAGTTTTTTTGATATTTTTATTTTCTAGAAAATTTCTAAATTTATTTAATAATAAAAGTACTGTAACAACAGTTTCTATAAATTTACTTCTGATGACTCTCAAAATATTTCATAACAACAGTCATTAACTGTATGTTTACATCTGCCCAAGGAATATATATATAAATATAATAATTGTAAATATGCTCATTTCAAAATGCCTTAAGACTGAAGCAGAAAATTTACAACTTTAAAAGTATTCAAAACATACTTACAATGCATTTGACATTTTATAATATCCAAAATACTTTTTTCATTGTCTGATTGTCCTTTAGCAAGTACCATAGACTGAAAAAGTTGGAATTTCCTTTCCTATGGAGTCAATGCAGCTTTTGTTTTGTTTAGTTTGTTTTATGTTTGGTCTTTGACTGCCTAACATATTGCAGTATTTTGTGTTGCTTTGTTTTTGTTGCTATTCTAACATATCACCTCTTCTTGTCATTTATATAACTAATATTTAAAAAGTAAATGTCAAATATGATTTATAGAAGCATGTTTTCTTGTTTATATTTAAAATATTTTCTATTAAAATATGCATCTATTTTATTATAAATAAACCTGTAAAACTTCAAAAACTATAATTGTTTTTCAAGAAAATCAATAAGGATCAAAGATCATATACTTAAATGTATAAAGGTTAAGCATAAAAATAAGCATTTCATTTACAATATGTAAAATCAAACATTGAGTCTACACTGTAAGTTTATATTAAACACAATGAATTAATGATTTCTGGTATTAATAAGAATGACTTTAGGGAAAACAAATAATTAATCAAACAAAAACAAACCAACCTGGCTAAATCATTAGGGAATAGATCATTATTCATTAATTCATAAAAATATAATTGTGCACCTATTATGGGAGAGACATGTTCTGTGTGATGTGTATATCTAAGAACAATAGACAAATTCTGAAAGAAGTGAGAAAACAAAGTGTAGATATTTGGGGACAGAGCTTTCTAGACAGTAAGAGAAGCAAAAACAAACATCCTGATATAGGAGGTTGCATGTGGGTTCAAAGGACTGGTAAGAGAATCAGCATCTCTCTTAACTTCTTGGTTCTTTTGAAGAATATTTATATAAATACTTGAGTAGTAGAATTTTCCATTTTGTAAGAAAGCAGAAAAATTATCTTATGCCCAGCAATGTAGCAGAGCACTGAATGAGAAATTTTAATTTAAACTATGATTAAATTAGTTCACATATTTAATTTATATTTCACCATTAGGGCATAGATATTAGCATAGCAGCTAGCTATGACTTAATATCTGGATATATACCACTTTGCACATTATTGGACTTTGCACTTACTAAGTTTGATTTCATTCCAAAATATTCTATTTAATTATGGTTGACCTCCCTTCAAACATCAACTCTTTCTCTTTCCAGTGCTAAACTAATTGAACATCCATAAATAGGCTTGGGTCTCTTTTTCCCAAATGTAATGTTTGAAAATATCTTATGTTTCATCAAGTAAGTTTCAAGGTATGAGGACTGTGAAAAAAGACACTTTATAGAGCTGCAAGGGAGGCAGTGTACCAGGTTTCTGTTGAGGAAGAATATGAAGGCAATGCTCAGATAAAAGGTTGACGATATAAGAAATTTGCTAACAGTGGACTTTGAATTGCAGAGGGCACAGTGGAAGGATTCCAGGAGTTGAGAAGGGCTCAGGAAAGGCAACAAAAAGAAGATTTTAGAGTTTTTTTTAGATGGAGTGTGGTATATGAGGGATGACCTGACCTCTACTAGACACTCAAATTTCAAAAGTAGTTTGTGTGTTTGTGTGTATCTCCTCTGAATGATTTAATATAAACTTCACATATTTGCTCCTTAGGAAGAATGTGGGACAGATACATTTATCACTGAGAAGTTATAAAACATGCTGTGTTTGTGTTTAAGAATAATAACCAACTGTCGGTCAATTCCTTTGAGAATGCTGCTGGGGGAAAAAAAAGTGTTCTTTTTTCATGCTGTGATATATATCTGGTACACATTATATGTTTGATCTAAAAAATGAGGGCAATTACATTCACCTATGAACACTCCATCCCAGACTTTCTAAATGAATTGGGCATTCTCTTAACTTAAGAAAAAGAAAGGTAGACTTTAACATTCCAAAAGGCCCTGAGCAACTTGCCAGATACTGACCTGACTATGATCCCTGAGATCCAATCTCCCCTTGCTTCTCTGTGCCTCTACTCTCCTAGCTTTCTGTCTGCTCCTACAAAGCATCAAACTGCTATGTACCACAGATAATTTCCATATGAAGATTCCTCAGATTTACTAGTTAAAATCTGACACGTCCCTTCAGAAAACAAAGAAAAATGTTCAAACATAACTTTCATAGAAAAGCCCATTTCAGAACTCACATCCAGATCAGGTTCCTCTGTTTTTATACTCTAAAAGTGCCTAATATAAAATAAATTTTCATGTAACTGGTTCATGTATTTATTCATACAGAACATTACTATTGAGTATTTTTTATAAATCAGGTAATGTGTTAAGCAGCAAAATTGACTGAGCACCAAAAGACACCCGTTATAGAAATTAAACTCTATAGAGGGAAAGACACAAATGACTATGTAAATATATAATTTTAAAGTAATAAACTGTATAAAGGAAAAACATTTTAGTAACGTATTTCTCATTGAAGGAATAGGAATGGCTAATACTAAGTAATATTGAGCTCTATTTGAAGTTTGAAAAAAATAAAGAAGAGGGAGGCAATGGAGGAAGAGGGATGGTGTGTAAGGGCATGGTAGGTGTCAGGACAAGGGTGGTAATTGTGGCTGGAGTACAGAATTAAGAATGAAGGAAAGACAAATCTGAGATGAGAAATCCAGGAGTCAAATTATTCTCTGTCTTCTAGCATCCTTATGACCTGAATTTTGCTTTTTAATTCACTTAGAGTTTAGTCATTTGTCCAGGTTCCTTTTTTTTTTTTTTAACAAATTTCTAACTCTACATGTCAATGTAGCATCTTGAATGATTATTCTTTCTCTTTAATTTGTTATTTGATATGAAGAGAGAAAGAGAGAGGGAGACTATTTCCACAATACGTGAAGAACTGTAGTTATATATTCTGCTTTGATAACTGTCCTGGTTAAAAGTAAAATTTAATTTTGTAATTTTTAAAACCTTTTTCTTCCAGTTTATTAGTTCAGTCATTATTTCTTTTCTACGCAATGTTGCCCATGTTTTTAGGGAAGTATTAATATTTTGAGTCCTATATATGGCCTCTCAACTTTGTAATATTAAGCTTTTCTCTTGTTGATTGTGATCATTATTAACTGAAATTACCTCTGCTTTAAGGTATACTTAAAGTATTAAGTATATTAAGTAATAGTTCCTGTTTATAAACTTAAAAGTTGGCATGCATACATTACTTCTTGTTATCTAAAATATATTACCCTAAAATTCAATCCACTATAATTGTGTTTACAAAAAATATTTATTAGCATAATGTCTGTACTAGTTTGTCTCCTCCTTAATCTATATGTTCCATGTATATGTATTACTTACTGTACTACTGGGTGACGTAATCTTCTAGAGCTCTCTTTCATGTCATATATATATGGGATCCTCAAATAAAAGAGGAGATATATTAGCAGAGGTCCTGTGTATTCAGCCAAAAATACCTAAAAAAAGAAGGTGATTTAGATTAAACAGTACATTTTATAGATATGATTAAGATTTACTTAGGACCATAATAAGCATGTCCACAGACTTAGCCTGCTACGTAAATTGGTGAAATGGACAGGTGAGCATCTATTCTTGAAAAAGAACTAAATTAAGTGCTATCACAAATAGCAAGAAGTCTTCCTTGGAAGAATTAGCCAAGTGTTAAGGAAAAGGACAATCATAAATGGTTAATTTAACTAAAAATATTGAACATAATGATTTCTTCATAAATAGTACACTGGAATTTTTATTTAATCAAACAATCATAAATGCATTTCTCATGTCTCTCCAGCCCCATACAAATGAATCTTCTGTGTTAACTGTCTTTGTCATTGAATGGAATGGGAAATAGTTTCTCTTTCTTTCTTTTAATCTTTTTATGGCCATGTCATTTTGAACTCAATGGATTTGACACTTATTCAGATTGAAATAATTTACTTCTCATTTTTGGAAATTTTAGATTAATTCTAATGAGTCTGAGTGAGTAGTTTTATAAGATTGACTTCTGAATTCTGGAGCTAAGTGGCAACCATGTATGTGGAGAGAGATATCCAATCTACAGAGACACAATCATAAAAATTGGAAAGATAATTGAAAATGAGACCTTGTGATTGCAGAAAGATAATTGACTTGTTTTCTAATAGTTTTCTGAATCTGGTGACTGTCAATTATTTGGTTTTGTTTTGATGCTAAAACCAGGTTAAAGTCACATTCTGAAAATTTCAGGCAAAAAAGCAAAAATAATTTCCTCTATGGGTGTTCAAAGAGAAGAGAAAGAATACAAACATGACAATGATTAATTCGACTGCCGTTACTACTTTGCTTTGTCTTTGCCAATTTTTATCATTTTTCTAAGGTAGGAAACTTGAAATTGTACATATTTTGCCCAAAAATACAGGTGTTCACATTGATTATTAATTATGCTCTTATCTCTGGTGAGAATTTTGTATAGCTACATGGTTAAAATATATGATATATGAACATACATATATAATTACATATATATGTATATATACATACGTGTAAATTGCTATTTATACATGCAGGTTTCTTCAGTTATACTTTTTCTAAATGATATTTATTCTCATGAGGCAAGAAAGACGTCTATGTGAGGATAAGAACAGTGCAACGTCCAATAAATTCAGTATTAAAGCAACATTTTTACTGAGAGAAGAGACTATATTAATTTATGGCATACAACATTCCTGATTATTCAGATATGGAATAAAAATGTTTATCACTTTTTTTTTTTTTTTTTTTTTTCGGTACGCGGGCCTCTCACTGTTGTGGCTTCTCCCATTGCGGAGCACAGGCTCCGGACACGCAGGCTCAGCGGCCATGGCTCACGGGCCTAGCGGCTCCGCGGCATGTGGGATCTCCCCGGACCGGGGCACGAACCCGTGTCCCCTGCATCGGCAGGCGGACTCTTAACCACTGCACCACCAGGGAAGCCCTGTTTACCACTTTTGAATATCTGATAATATAATCTAGTTAATAATACTCTAGAACAATTAGGATAGTGATTGTTTTATTACAACAAAAAGTTTAAAATATCTATTTCAATGCCTCTGACCTAGTCAAGTCAATTTTGAGCAAGTTCTATTGTAATATGTCAGAAATGAAAAATGTTGTAAACAATAGTTAACCTGACCAAATGTCACTCTTTATTAAGTTAGTAAAAATGTTATCACAAATATGAAACTTTTTTGGATCAGAGAAAATTAAACTACAATCTTGTCTCCATCATCTCCTAAAAAAAATTAGGGGAGCCTGCTAGCTTACAATAATATGTTCTAGAAGACCCAGCATTTTATCACAAATATTGTTCATGCTGAAACATGGGGGTTAAAAGAGTACCGAAGTATGAAGGATACATCCGGACCTGAAAGAACTGGAGGATAATAACAAATAACTTTTAGACAATGCATCTTTCAAGCAAAATGTCTATTTGGGTGCAGATAGAAGGAATAGAGATGTTTGATTATATTTAGGAAGTAATCAGAAAATAGATTTAGAGTAAAGAAAAACAAGAGCCATGCAGAGAAATATTAATAAAACAGACTTCTGAAACAGGAATTGCTCTTCTTCTACCAAAAAAGAGTAAAAACAAGACTAAAGCCAAAGTAAACATACAAACATATGTATTTACAGGTATACAGCCTAAGCAAAGCAGGTGAATTTACAAAGACTGGGAATTCCATAATCTAAAAGTTTAATAGAGAGTCTATATTCAAAATAAGCAGATGCACTTTCTTTTTACTTTGAAGATATATACTACTTTTAAATTCCAATTTATTTCTGACATCAAGTTATTTTCATGCATCTCCTTATAGAAAGTTCTCTGTTTTAAACTTAGGTGTTGCTTTAAATGTAAAATCCATTATTTCTACTAGGCAAGCTATGTAATTGGGATTTTTGGAGCTTCTGTGGAATATTCAAATTGGTATATATCTAAATTGAAAAGGAAGAAGGCAATAAGCTGTTTAGAGAATATAAATTGAAACATTCCGCTGCAATTGTTGTGAACTGATTAAGACCCTTGTACTTAGACTGCACTTAATGTATTTCATTCTCCCTTAATTTTTTTTTTAGTCCTGTCATTATTAGGGTGGTGTTGGCTTTACTTATTTTCTAAAATAGCAATTGACAGTCAAAAGCAAAATAAATTGCACATTTCACAGTTGTTGGAAATTGCTGACAAAAATAAAGTAGTGCCAACCTTAATTTTCCAAAGATAGGAGAGCTACTAAGTAAAATTACAAAAACATTTCCCAGTAGTAATATCACTTTTTACTCAGTGAATACTATTGAAGGTAATATGATACTAGAAGGGTTTTCTTAAAAGAAAAAAAAACTATTATATGTATAACATATAATGGAGAATTCTATTCCCATGTTATTCAAACAAACCATCCTAATGAGATCAGCAAGAAAAATTGATCGAAATGTTTTTCAGCCTCCAAAGAGCTACTGAGTCACTGAAGAATTAGAAGGTCAAGATGTTTTAAATGGAGCTCCAGAGAAGTGATTGACCTGGGATATGAAGCTTGGTAACAGCCTGATAAAAAGACCAAAACTTTTGAGGGTGCTTGAGAATGGAAGTACAAAAATTATTGCTTGGTATCTTTCAAAGACAGAGGTGGCTCTATAAAATCTCCAGGATTTGGGCTGGGATCTAGAAGAGTTACAACTTAGGAGTGAAGATGAGGCAGAAATAGATCTGTCTTCATAGATACTGAAGCTCAGTCTGAAATCATTTTAATCATGGATTGGAATGAGATGACCTGTACACAATAGTGCCATTAGTCCATCTGCAGAATGATAGATTATCTTTGAAAGACAATAACATCATCCTAGGCCTCAAGTTATCTTTAAATTTATTCACATAAATTTTCCCACACTAAGTCAGAAATATGAAGGTATACAAGGAGTGAAGATATTATGACCATAACGAAGGACATTGAAAACAGGAGAACTAAAGATTCACATAACAGAATTATCAGTTAGATTTAGAAAACAATCTTTTAATGTTCAAAGAAAAATAAAAGATTGAGAATTGAGGCAGATATTTGAAAACTCTGAAAAGTATGAAAACGTAATATAAATCCCAGAAGGAGAATACAAAGAGAATAACAGACAATCAAAAGATGACAAGATTATGCTAATTTTTCAAATTAAATATATATCAAACCATAGACTCAGATAACACATAAACCCAAAGCAGGATAAATAAAACCACAGTCATAGCTATGTACACCATAATCAAACTTCTGATAATCAAACAAAAGTAGAATTTTAAATAAGCCAGGGAAAAGACTTAAGGAGTACAGTAGACTTTTCAACAAAAACAATGGGAGTCAGAAGTCAAAATAATGCAGTTTTGTGAAGTAAGGACAAAAATAACTGCCAACATGTATTTTTTTCTGCAAAAATATTCTCAAAGAATAGAAGTTAAATAAGTTCAATAAATACATTTTAAGATGAACAATAATTGAGAGAACTCATCAAAGACAGAACCAGAATAAAGCATTAAAAGTGTTTTTAAGGAAGAAGGAAAATGATACCAGATGTAAGCTCAGTATTAGAAGGAAAAACGAAATTGCAGTGAAAAGGATAAATTTAAATAAAGATTGGCCACGTGATATTATAGTAGTGGATTTTAACTTTAAAGTATATAATTAAAATATATCACAGTAATAGAAAATTCAGGAGGAGCCTAAATACCTTAAAGGTATTCAACTCTCTGTGAAGTATTTTCACATTAATAAACAAACAATTTTTACTAGTATTTAATATTTTAAAGATGCACATTATAATCTCTTGGGTAATCACTAGAGTTAGTGAAAAATAAGATATAACTACCAAAATACCAGAGAGGCTAATAGAAAAGATAGTATGACAATTAATCCATATGGAGTAAGAAAAAAAAAATAGCCAACAATAGATTATAGGACACATGAGGCAAATTAAAAATAAACATTAAGTTTGACAATTAAAAAATAGATAATTCTTTATAATAAAAAACTATGATTAAAACGTAAAATATTAAACTATTAAACCATTAGAAGAACTCATAAAAGAAAAACTCCTGGCAAAAGTTTCTTACATATGATAGTGAAGGCAAGATCCTTAAAAGAAAACATTACTAAATTAGGTTGCATTAAAATTGAAAACTTTTTGTACAGCAACAAAAGTCCTGTTAAGGGCTTCCCTGGTGGTGCAGTGGTTGAGGGTCTGCCTGCCGATGCAGCGGACACGGGTTCGTGCCCTGGTCCGGGAAGATCCCACATGCCGCGGAGCGGCTGGGCCCGTGAGCCATGGCCGCTGAGCCTGCGCGTCCGGAGCCTGTGCTCCACAACGGGAGAGGCCACAACAGTGAGAGGCCCACTTCAAATAAAAAAAAAAAAAAAAAAAAAAAAAAGTCCTGTTAAGAGGGTGAAAAGACTAGTTAAAACTGAGAGAAAATATTTGCAAACCACGTATCAGACAAAGAACTTGTATGTGGAATATAAATGTTACTCTTAAAACTCAACAGTGGTCCCAGAGAAATAAAAAACTATGTTCATACCAACACCTACACTCAGATAGGTAGTAGCTTTATTTGTAACAGCAAAATACTGACAACTAGTCAAATGTCTGTCAATGGGTGAATAATTAAACAAACCCTGTTACATACATACAACTGAGTACCACTCACCAATAAAAAGAAGCTAAGTATTGATATACATGCAACAGCCAGTATGGATCCCAAGGGCACTATGCTTAGAGAAAAATAAATGTCAATCAAAAAATATTTGATTCTGTTTATATAGCAATTGCCACATGACAGAAATATAGAGTTGAAAAACAGATTGGTGGTTGCCCCAGGATAGGAAAAAGAGTGTGTGAATACAGAGGGGTAATATGAGGGAGTTCCTTTGTGGGAATGAATAATTCTGTATCTGATTTTGGTGGTGAATACATGAATCTATGCAAGAGATAAGTTGCATAGGACTATATACACACATGAATGAATATAAAAATAGTGAAAACTGAATAAGATCTTTAGTTAATAGGATTTGTGTGATGGGGATTATTATATTATTATAATAAACCTTTCTCCTAAGTCTTCCAATAAGTTCCATGAGGCAAGAGTTTTCTCAATATTCTGTAACAAA
This sequence comes from Pseudorca crassidens, assembly GCF_039906515.1. Lineage (NCBI taxonomy): Eukaryota > Metazoa > Chordata > Mammalia > Artiodactyla > Delphinidae > Pseudorca > Pseudorca crassidens. Next base: position 82,533,938 of record NC_090299.1, read on the forward strand.
CTCTTATTTCATGAAAATTATTAAAATCTTAATTTTGACTTTGCTAAATTGAAGAGATTATTTCTTACAAAGAGAATACTTAAGATAGGGCTTCCCTGGTGGCGCAGTGGTTGAGAGTCCGCCTGCCGATGCAAGGGACACGAGTTCGTGCCCCGGTCCGGGAAGATCCCACATGCCGCAGAGCGGCTAGGCCCGTGAGCCACGGCCGCTGAGCCTGCGCGTCCGGAGCCTGTTCTCCGCAACGGGAGAGGCCATAGCAGTGAGAGGCCCGCGTACCGCAAAAAAAAAAAAAAAAAAAAAAGAATACTTAAGATAATGCTTTTATTATAGGAGTACATTTTAATATTTTATGAATGTGCAAGAACGTTATGTGTGGTAAAAATATTGCTTTTATTGTATAATTTGGTTGATATAAAGTGGGTGTGACTGCAATATAATGTGTATATTTTTAGCATTTAATAGGACTGACTCATTTGGAGCAAAAGAGTGTGTGAACCATAGGGTTGATTTTAAAATATCCAGCCTATTTTCAGAGTTCTCTTTGTCACCTAAATGACTTTCTTCCCAAATAAGCTATAATTTTCTAGTACAATTATCATAGAATTCTACCTTAGCACTTTTTCTCCTCAGTGCTTATCCAAATGCTGCAGCTGGAATTTCTTATGAACTCACAGTTATTGTCACTCACTCTGATATTATTTCTGTAGACAGAATTCCCTTTTCATTATAAATGTGGACAAAGACTCTGTGAATATTTTAACCTTCGAAAATCAAAATCTGCTAGACTAAAATCTCTTTTAGCAAAGGTCTGTAGATATCACATTTAAACACTAAGCCCTTTGCTTATTTGATGCATGTATTAGTAGGTTGTTTTGTAAACATTATGATATACTTCACAAGGATTCAGAATACTATAAACTCAGTTTTTAGTGCAACAAATTAGTACTCAGAGGCTCAGAAAATCTTGGAAACTAAAGGAACCATTTAACCAAACACACTAAAAGAATTATCTAAATCAGGAAGATAATGTATGTTAAAGGAGAAATTGCTGGAAAAGTAAAGCATGTGACAACATTTTGATTAATGAATGTAAACTGGAATTTCTCCTTTTGAGAATTAAATAACAATGTATAAATTATCATGTGTCTGTAATAATTTTAAAAATTGATTGTTTAACTATAAAGGGAAAACTCAAAGCACTATGCTGGCAAAAGAAAGCCATTTTGAATAGAAAATATTGAAAGTAACCATATCACAAATATTAAATAGAAGGTAATCAGAAAAAAGCTTTTAAAATCTGAACAATATAAAAATAGGTTTAATTTAATTGAATAATAGAATGATTGCACTAGTCAAAATTATTTATCAGATTAACTCCTTAACTGCCTGTCACTAAATATCACATAGCTTCATAGCTTCTTTCTACTGAAGATATTCCATCTATTCCATTACTCATGAATATGTCAATACTTGTGAAGTAGTGTCAAGTATTTTATGTTTCTTAGTCCTCCTGTTTTTTAATATGGTCTTCATTCTTCTAATGTTATTGGATTCAGTTGCCACCACTTTGAAAACACCTCCTTCAAGAAAGTCAAAAGAATGCCCCACCCTTCACAACACAAAGAAGTCTTACTACTTCACTCTCAGTCTTTAAAATGTCCTCCCCACTGCCTTGGAACATTTTTTATTGAATATTCTCTCTCCACTCTTTCCAAACAAATGGGTCTTCATTATCCCAAGGCTCTTAGAAGGAAAAGTTGAAGAAACACTATGTAACTGACAAAGCATAGGGAAAGCAGAAAGCCATCGGTCATAAGATAGATTGACATTTAAAAAGGGATTTATCCTCCTTCCAACCATGTATTTTCATTTCTCCAATTCTTGAATGGAAATTTGGCCACTGATCATAGTAAGAATGGAAAATTTAAAATACCTTTAGTGCAATATTTTGTTTCGCTATGAATTTATTTGACAGAAAATGTCCTCTATGTCAACAAATTATGTCAAAATGTGGGACATGTTTATTGCATTTCAAATCGATACTTACTGTAGTCCAACTGACTTGTTGACCTAGGTCTGTAAAATAAAGTGTGACAATGGAGGAAGATGCAACACTTTGAATGGTTATGTAGTCCTTCAAAAAGGGCCCACCTTAAACGACAAGGAAATATCATTTTAATACAATTTCAAGGCATAATGGTAAATAATTTTAATGCGAAACCAGTGAAAGCTAAGGATGAATTTTACATAGAAATTGCAATTTACAGTAAATCTTTAAAGTAAGATAACGTGAATAAACCCATTTTATAAAATATATCTGGCAAATTTTCAAATACACAGTGGTTTCCCAATGCTATTTAAACAAAGTACAGACTACCACTAGCTACTATCATATTGTGTTCTGAGAAAATGTAATATTAGGTGATATCATAATCAACTATGATACAAGGTATTTTTAAAGTATAATTTTGTGTGTCAGTAGATACACATATCCGTTCTATAAATGATTTTATTATAAGATAAATTATTTGGAGTAGAATGATTTTAAAAGTCATTGCAAAGCACCTGGGGATAGGCATGATTCACCTTTTTAAAAGATGGTTATGGGTGCTGTGTGGTAACTGGGAAGAAAGGGAGCAAGATTACTTAGGAGGAAGTCAAAATTCGTCAATCAGGGTATGAGGTTTGTTTGGATTAACATGGCACTGGTGGAAATGTTAAAATTTCATCAATCCCAGACATATTTTGAACTTAGAGCAGGTTCAACTTGAGAGAAAAGGATTCAGTGAGATACAGGCAGTGCTTATATTTTTGACCTGAGCACTTACGTGCATTGTACTCTCATTAACTGTCATGAAGAAGATTGAGGAAAGAGTGGGATTTGGGGTGAAAATGAAAATTTCGGTTAGGGTGTATTTAGTGTGTGATATCTATTAGACCTGCAAGTGGGAGCTGTCAAGTAGGCAGTTGGGTAGCTCTGTAGATGATTTAAAAGTCATTAACAGTTAAAGCCATGGGGCATGAAGAGACTATTTATGCATTCAGTTTGAAAAGGAAAGATAGAAACTAAGACTGAGATTTCTAGCACTCCAGGCTTTTGAAGTAAGAAGACATATATACCGCAAAGATTACTGAGAAGGAATTTCTCATTAAATAGGAGGAAAATAAACAGAACATGTCAAAAGATGTGTAAGGGAAATGTTCTGTTCTTAAAAATAAACACTAGGTAAGTCTGGCAAATGTGTCCTGAAGAATATGTACAAAGATGTCCTTTTTAGCACTGTTTGTAATAGCAAAACATTGTAAAAAATCTTGTGTTCATAAATGAGATATGGATAACTATATTTTGTTTTATTTTTTTTAATAAATTTTTTTTAATTTATTCTGTACAGTATACTGTACAGAAAGAAAAATGAGTAGATTAGAGCCATATGTACCAACACGGATGTATCTCACAAGTATAATGCTATTAGTGTTGCTGTTGTTGTTTTTATTTATATTGTAGTTTATGTTAATCTATTTGTGATTTATATTATCTCCAGTCATGTACAGGTTTCATTTTATTCTCTATTATTGAAAGAAAGAGTAAGATGTTAATTTATGACTATCATTAGATGATTTTCAAAATCCAAGACATAGATTTACAATTATAGGTATTTTAACGTAACATAAAAATATAAAATTGTTATATATTAATTTTGATAAATACAACATGAATATAATAGGCTATCACTTCCTTGATTAGGTTTTGATATATGGCTTCAAAAGAGATCATCTAGGTGGGCCTGAGTTAATAACAAATTCTTTAAATCTGCATGAAGGAGTCAGAAAGAGGGATGCAGAGCTTCAATATATTGATACTAGTTTTACAGACTAGGGTTCTGGCCTCCTTAATCAGTAGTAATTTATCAGAGGCCAGACAAGAAATTCAGGTGAGGTTTTATTGGGACTCCTGCTACAGCAGGGGGAAGAGAGAACAAACAAAAGATTTCCTTGCATGCCCGCTCCCTGAGGCGAGGGAGTGCTTGTTCCTTATATGGGGTGAGGGTAGGGGTGTGTCCAGAGATAGGGCCAGAGGGGTGGCTTAGGTGTTTTGCCCACCTCTTAGGTGGTGTTGTGTGCAGGGGGCATGCGCAGCACCCTGCTCTTGCTCCCGACCCCCCCGGAATATGTGGGCCCAGGAGACCATGCCTAATGGAAGCCCATCCATCTATATGATACTTTGACCATTTAAGACCACTGAATTTTCTGCCTGAATTAACTCAAGTAATACATTTTTGGGGGGCATTTTCTCCCAAGAATGGGCCAGACACTAAGGTGCATACTTCTAACCTTACGGGTTTGTCAAGGCTGTTTTATAATGGGTATGGATGGTTGGAGTCAGGGATGGGAAGAGAAGGACCAACTCTACCCATGCTTCAACTTTCTGTTGAACAAATCTAATGGTTCTAAGAATTAGAAATTCAACACTGTACTTCCAGGACATTATGAAGTATATTAATCGCAGTAATAAGAGAGAGCACATTTTAGTTACCAGTTTGTATGACAGATTTATTGCAATAATGACTGCAATTATTCACCATTACCATAACACCATTTGCAATATAACTTTTAGTTCCTTCTATTAAGAGTTGGTGTCTATTTTCCCACCCCTTGAATATAGGCTAGCCTAGTGTCTTGCTTTGACAAATAGAATGTGGGACAAGGGATCATATCCCAGTTCTAAGCCTGAATCTCATGAATTCTTGAGTGCTTGTGCTCATTTATTTGCACCTCTGACGCCACCATGATAACAAGCCCAGAATATTCTGATGAAGCATAGAGCAGAGAGGAGTGACTGTAGTCGTGGCCATCTTAAAAAGGTCAGTCTTCAACAATCCGCCAGTTGACTGTAGCTATTTGAGTGAGATTAGCCAAGCAAAGCCAAGTTCAGCCCAGCTCAGCAGAAGCACTGAGCTAAATAAACCTTTGCTATTTTTCACATAAAAATCAATTGCTTACTCTTTTATTTGTGTTTTAGCAGTCTTTTGTGTCAGGAAACTGTAAAGGACTCTAAATTCACATGGCATCATTACTTATAGTGCAATCATTCTGGCAAATGTATTCTGGCAGCAACTATAATGTAAATATTCATGCCTTGCTTTGTTTTGGTGTTAAGTCTTTTTCCTTAGTATTAATAGTTACAACTATGTTCAATGAAGCATCTACCACATACAAATCATTATAGCATTTTATAAACATAATCCTATTTAATACTTACAAACCTTCCCACCCCCCCCCCACACACAAAAAAAATGTTAGGTTCTTTATTAGCTCTACTTTATAAAAGAAGACTCTAAAGATAAGTAGAAGAGTCAGGTTTAAAATTCTGCATTACTGCAAATAACCTCTTCTTTGCACCATGTCCTGCTTGTATTACTAAATGCATTGATTCGTTTTTTAAAATATGCCATCATATTCCTATCAAAGAACACTTGGAGGGTTATACTTTATTCAGATCACACCCTGGAACACTTAACCAGGTATATAAGTGAGGGGAAAGTAAAAAGTCACATTCACCAGAAAGGGTGAAGTAACAGAAATCCCCCAGTCCCATATAGTGTCCTTCAAATTGAAGTTACACTTGACATTGATGCCTGTGGCATTCTCAGTTTTTTTTATATAAGAGTCAAGTTCAGAAAACAAAACCACTATTTCATTTTATGTTATTTCAGTATCCGTGTGTTGAAAGGTATTTATGTGCCTGGCACATACTATGCCCTGCAGAGGCAAAAATAAACAAGACAATGATTCTCTTTTAAACTCTAGCCAGATGGGAATTTGTCTTGAACAATTGAGTTTGGAAAAATGTGAGACCTTAAGAAAGTGTGACTTTTAAGAATGATGTGGATTCCTATGTTTTCAACATAGACATCTCATAGAAAGATGGAATATTTAAGATAACAATGAAAACAGAATATCTTAGAGAAATCCAAGAAAATCATCATTTGTCCTTAAGTGAATGTGATATCTAAGAAATGATACACTGAATATTAGGAAAAGCAAAAACTGCAGAAAAATAAAATTCAGTTCACAATTGAATGGAAAAATTTAGATATTGAAATTCCTTAATAGATGCCTCTTGTAGACTTACTATCATGGACCTGAACTGAGTAGCCCCCCCAAATTTACATTCTACCCACAGTTTTTATTTAACAAGTCCAAATTTAAGGTCATGTTGATGCAATGTCAAAAACAATGATTCTAAACAGGATTCGCTTTAGTGTGTACATTTATAAATTTTCTGAATGGAGAATAGGGTTTGAAATTTTGAAATACTTGAGGGTTATTAATGGATACAATACTTTTCCCTATAATTCATTCATTCTGTTCCTCCTTACCTCCCTTATTCTGTTTTTAAATAGAAAAAAAAAGGAAACAGAGCTAAGCTGTGTCCCTGAGTATATATCAGGAAGCAGTAGATTGCAGGAATATAGCAGTAAAAGCTTTTGATACAGATGTTAGTTCAGATCCTGTCTCCAATACACACTGACAGTGAATGTGTGAAATTTATTTCTGTAAGACTAAAATTCCTTGCCCATAAAAGGGGAACATTACCTTTTTGGGAGGATCAAATGAGATAATATATTTAAAGTATTTATTACAATACCTGCCATTTAGTAAGTGATAAATAAATATTATCTATTGAGACAGCAAAGGGACTCAATTAAATAAATAGATTCGTGAAATTGGTTCTTACCACGTTCTAGCTGCAGGCCCACTCGAGAAGGGTACCACTTTGGACCTATTCAATGAAAAATAACATTTAATTGTAAGCACAGGTGTAAACACATTTTATTTATTTATTTTTTAAATAAATACATTTATTTATTTATTTATTTATGGCTTCATTGGGTCTTCATTACTTCTTAGGGGCTTTCTCTAGCTGTGGTGAGAGCGGGCTACTCTTCGTTGAGGTGTGCGGGCTTCTAATTGCGTTGGCTTCTCTTGCAGAGCACAGGCTCTAGGCATGCAGGCTTCAGTAGTTGTGGTACGTGGGCTCAGTAGTTGTGGCTTGCGGGCTCTAGAGAGCAGGCTTAGTAGTTTTAGTGCACGGGCTCTGCGGCATGTGGGATCTTCCCACACCAGGGCTTGAACTGTGCCCCCCTGCATTGGCAGGCGGATTCTTAACCACTGTGCCACCAGGAAGCCCTAAACACATTTTAAAAGCAATAGTTTCCATTGGAAGACAGATTAGATCTCAGGAAGTGAATAAAAATTATCATTCAGTGCCAGAAATGGAGATAGTGGTTATCCTTTGCAGGGTGCTGAGAAGCACTGTGGATAGTTCTGGAAGAAAGCATGATGGGAGCTTTAGGAGTGGTGTTTTTCTGCTTTTTGATCTGAGGACTTTTTAAGTAGTTGCATTCAATTTGTGGACATGTTCTAAAATAAGTGACCTATGACTTGTGTGCTTTTCGAAAATTATTCTTCAAAAAATAATCTTAAACATCTTCATTTAAAACTGGAGAACTCTGACTTCATTTAAGATTTATTTAACATTAGCATGTGAAAGTGAGTTATTTTCTCTATCAGGAGTAAGACACTCTATCAGAATAATATATACCATCGACTTTTAGTATTATGGGCATATTAATTATAGCAGAATCATCACTTTAGTATCTTCTACTTATACTACTATTAGTAATACATAGATTACTAAAAATTCTGTCTGGTTAGGAAAATCAAAATACCTTTATTACACACTGCCATAAAAAAAATGTTGGTTCACAATTACCAGAATATAATTATTTTCTCTTAAAATGAATTCTATGTTACTATTTTAAAGTCTCTATTGAAAATTTAATTCTTAACTTTGAAGTACAATTTTAAGCACATTCAGTTAATAAAAAATAAAAGAAGAAATCATCAAAAGAATATTCCACAGTTGTTATTGCATTCTCAAAACATTACTTTCTAAAGTGTCAGAGTAATTAATGATAACATGGCATAACTAGACTATTGGGATCAATTATTTCTAAATTTACTGCAAAAAGACAACTATACATGCAAGTTCTCATGGACAAAAAACTCATAAGTCAAAACTTGTAATCACAAGTTAAAAGCTATTTAGGATTATATCTAAACAAAATTTAGTAATAGCAAGGCAAATGAGGAAGACACAGACATTTAACTCTGACATTTGATTCTTTTTAATTAGAAAATATGCAGGTAAAGAGACTTTATTTTTGTTTTGTATTTACTAATAATTGTTATTATTTATATAGCCATTTGTTGTTCTGAAATGCATGTTAACATCATCTGTTGAAAAGCATTTATAAATAGCTATCTTTATTATTCATACTGAAAATCTGCTGCCAAAGAAGCATAATGGAAACAAATGCAAAGAGATGTCTACAGTTTTAATTGTTTCCAATTATGGATATTGAAGAAAAGACAAAACTTATAACATTCCATTTATATTTGACAAATAGTCATTGAGCACTTATGATTAGTGTGCATAAGCTGTCAAGTTCTGTCCATTTTAACAATATTCATGTAAAACATCATTTTTAATAGCACTTTATGATGCCTTTAATGGTGGAAATGCCAACGCAAAACTTACTCTATCATTTTAGGCAAATAGATATGTCTATGAACTAGATGAATCAATACTGGCTGAATCCACAATGATCAGTCAGAGGAGTCAGAAGCTCTAAACACCTTCAGGGAAAACCATGTCCTTCCAACTCTCTCAACAAGGATAAACTATAAATCTACTTATGAAATAAACCCGGCACTTAATGGTTGTGATCTTTGAATACTGTGTCCTAGTGAAAGAGAATTAATAACTGCCTATTAAAGCTATAGATTAGTTTCAGTCATCTTTTCAAAGAGCAAAGCATACATTTTCTGAAATGCTCTGTGATTGTTGGGGTGAGATGGAATAGGCTGGAAGAACAGCAGAGAAAAAGACAGTTTATAAGGGATAAAGGACCCATGTTGTACAAGGTTTTTTAGCATATATGAATGGTCTAGAATATTATTTATAATGCTGAGTACATTTGAATTTGGACAACTGGCTCACAGCTGAATTATGACTGTGTAGTAGATCTAATGCATCTGCCAGTATCTTAAATTACTTAAGGTATTGAACTTGACTTGTGTAACTCCTGTCATATTCTAGGCATGACTTCGCGTTCTATCCTTGATGAATGGAAGTGTTCATATCACTATGTAGTAACATCCTAAATAAGTAATGTCTGCATGTAATTCAAATATATTTATTTTAGTAAGATAGGGTTTTCTAAACTGCTTGTGACCCATTAGTAAGTTGAAAAATAGAATTAATGTTATTCTCAGCATTATATAAAGGAGTAGAATAGAATAAAGCAGAAATGGATTGTCATGGCACTGGATGTCATATATTAGGATAAACTCTGGATAGACAGGTTCAGTATTGTTTCTTGAATTTTTGTTTCAATAACTTAAATTGTATAGATACATTTGTGTTTTTATAAGATTAATGTTCATTCTTTATTCTGAATAATATGGATCTAATATATATATATTGTATTTTATTATAAAATAAAATACATTTCCTAAAGCTCTGTATTATAGAGTTTTTTATAAAAATTGGCATCAGTGATTGAATTAAATCCTGTAAGATAAATAAAACAGATTTAAAGGTTTGAACATTTTCTTTCTTCAAAAAGATTTGTTTTAAAATTTTGAAACATAAAGGAAGAGGGCAATAATATAATTATATTGGACATAAATCATCTAAAATATATTATAAGCTACATACACTCAAGTACATATGCCAAGATGTACCTAAGAACATGTTGACTGCCATCATTTTATTATGATTGGAATTCCTCTTATAGAATATTGATCAACAGTATAAATGTTAACTGAAATGCACCATTCATATTTCCAGGTATTCAATTTTAGAAATGACAAAAGTCAGCAATAGAGAAATATTTTATTCTTGACTCACTGATGGCATGTGTTCTATCTTTGTGTATATGAAAATATAGAGCCAATTAGTAGTTACAACATACAGACTAAAGCATGCATAGATTAAATTATTTAGTGTGGTATAGTTTATAAGGTATTAAAATTATTCTTGTTAGTTCTTGATTACACATGGTATTGAATACTTAAATGAAACATATGTGTCATATTAATACTGAAAGAGGAGAAATTTAGAAGAAAAAGTACTATAGGAACTTTTCAGAAATAATTAGTATCCTTCATGGCCTAGAACTTGACTCCCTTACATAAGACTCTAGGTAAAACTTGCCCCCTAACCTCTACCATTTTCTTGATCACCAGTCCTACTAGGAGGGAGAAATTCTGAGAACAGTTAAGGATTAATTAAAGAAACCACTTAATTAACATGGTGGAATATTCATAGCGGACAACAGAGACGTTTGGGGAAAGAAAGCAGTGATTTATTTTTGTTGTTTACATCTTGGGTTCTTTGTGGCTGGTGCGGTGAGATGGGATGAAGAGTAAAGAGAAATAGAATGCAGTTCTTAAGAATATGCTATGCAGAGCTGGCTGTGTTCAAGAATTTAGCATAAGTAAGATAAAACAATGTTGTACAAGTTTCTATGCGGCTCAGTTCAGTGCCTCAAAATTCCATAACTGCATGTAGGAGAAAACAAGTGAATTTGTCTGGGTTGTTCACTGTGACCTACCACTAGATACAAGTGTTGCAGTCAGAGTTAATCTGGGAGATGACAGTTCCAGAGAGGAAGAAGCAAAGAAGGCCCATATTTTCTAAATAATTGATATATACAGGATATTAGGAAATACATTTGAAATGTTCAGAAAAATAAATATGTGACATGTCAACAAAACCTTTAGGTAATAAAGCCTCAAAAATGTAGCATCATAAATTTAAAGTGTATTAATTGTTATTTTCAATAACCCATTTGAAAAGTGAACTATATATAATTAATGTGTTTATATGTAATATAAATATGTTATATATTAACTTTTTTCAAATACAAGTACATATAAAAGGACTATGTGTATATATGTATAAAACAATGCAGATTCATTTTAAGGTTAAAAATATAAAAAAATGGAAAAAATAGTTATATGAATAGATGACTAACAAGACATTAATACAAAAGAACCATTTAGAATTCTATCTGGAATAATAAAGTCTGGCATAATGTGAATATGTACTAAAAGTTAATATAATGCAAAATCTCTTAATGATATTCCCTATATGAAAATTAATAAAGGAAGGATATCATCAATATTTGATGAAGAGGTTTTCATGGTAAATTTCTGAGCATAGAACACTGCATTTCACCTTCAATAGACTTTTTTCTTACCCCAGAAAATGACAGTAATACTATAAATGCTAAAATAAACATAATTAGAAGACCATTAAAATCCTATAGGAAAGAAACATTTTTTTAAAAAATCTCTAAAACTTATGAAATCAACTTGATTTAATCTAAAATGATTTCCTGAAATGAACTAAAATAACTGCAAGTGTAATTGAAAAACAATTGTGAACCAGTAGCTGCTAAGTGCATTTCAAATGGCATCCCATTTCAAGATAACCTTGTAAGGCAAGCAAATAAAACCAGAGTGTAATGAGAAATAAATTAAAGGAACTATAAGCATGAGGTAAAATAAAGAAATTAATTTTCCAGAAGAGGGATGGTAGTAGTCTCCTGTGCTTAAATTCTATGACACCAGATCTGAGTTTTGAACATACATCTATACACAGCACTTTGAAGAAAAGATAACAGGCAAGAGGCCATTTGTTGAAAACATCAAGCATGATGATTGGTCTTGAAATGCTGCTTTTCATGAGGTGATTCTGAAACATTGTATATATTTTATCTAAAGAAAAAGATTTAGGGGAAAATGAAAGTAATTTTTAAATACTGAAAAATTATTAAGCAGAATAAAAACAAGGACTATTAAAAACACCTTTAGGGTTAACTGGAAGAAAGAGTATTTGTGCAAGGTAAGAATTTCACTGAAAGTGGTTAACCACTGGCTTCCTCTCATAGATATGTGTAATGTGAATATTTAAAAGGTAATGTAGCATAAATTCCTCTATTTTGTGGGGAGGTGGACTGAAAAACTTTTAAGATACATATCACTTCTCAAAAAAGCATTTATTAATAATTCTGTATTATTAAAAAATGAATATCTGAAACTTTGTATCAGGTTTTGTCAATCATCCTAATAATATATATTTTTAATCCTTGCTTAAGGTAAATTAAATTAAGAAAAATAATTGGCATAATAAGCATAAACTATATAACATGCATAATGCTTGTATGTATAATAAGCAGACATAAAATTTTTCATCATAGAATATTCATACTGTAAAATTCTTCAAAATATATCTACTATTAATCATAACAATGAAAAAGATAAGGCCAAGTATGATGAAATTATTTGCCTAAATTAAATCAATGATTTAATGGTTAAGTCTGGTCTAGCACCCAAGACTCTCAATTCTCAATTTACTAAACTTTCTAATATACCGTGTTTTATTTTTTTTCTGATTCTTTTAAATCAGTAAATAGCATGTCAAAGAGTAGTAAAAGGAAAGCAATAAGTGAAGGACAGGAAAATGAATATATGTAGCCACTCTTATTCCTCAATCCCTTGATTGTTCTAAGCCTTAACTGGGACTTTTATTTTATTTATTTATTTCTTATTGACATATAGTTGATGTACAATATTATATACAAATGTACAATATAGTGATTTGCAATTTTTAAAGGTTGTACTCTATTGATAGTTATTATAAAATGTTGGCTATATTCCCTGTGTTGTACAATAAATCCTTGTAGCTTATTTTATATATAATAGTTTGTACCTCTTAATCCTCTACCGCTATGTTGATCCTCTCCCTTTCTGTCTCCCCACTGGTAACCACTAGTTTGCTCTCCATATCTGTGAGTCTGCTTCCTTTTAGTTATATTTACTACTTTGTTGTATGTTTTTAGATTCCACAGATAAGTGATATCATACAGTACTTTTCTTTCTCTGTTTGGCTTATTTCACTTAGCATAATACCCTCCAATTCCATCCATGTTGCTGCATATGGCAAATTTTCATTCGTTTCTATAGATGAGTATTAGTCCATTGCATATATCTATATCACATCTTCTTTATCCATTCATTTGTTGATGGACACTTAGGTTGCTTGCATATCTTGGCAACTGTAAATAATGCTGCTATAAATTTTGAAGTAAATTCTTGTTTCCTCTTATCTTTTTTTCTGTTATGCATATTAATGTCTTTGAAATTGAAACATTTCAGTAGCAAATTTAAAGGACAAAAGAATCATGTCAGTTATAAATGGTTTAAATGGCATATCACTGTTTGTATTGCATAATCTGTGGACTCTCTCTGGATGGAAACTTATTGCAAGTTTGCCAAATATATGATCATTTACCTGTGTCTTTTTTTTTTTTTTTTTTTGCGGTACACGGGCCTCTCACTGTTGTGGCCTCTCCCGCTGCAGAGCACAGGCTCTGAATGTGCAGGCTCAGCAGCCATGGCTCACGGGTCCAGCCGCTCCGTGGCATGTGGGATCTTCCCGGACCAGGGCACGAACCCACATCCCCTGCATCGGCAGGTGGACTCTCAACCACTGTGCCACCAGGGAAGCCCTATCTGTGTCTTCTTGTTTATGCAGGAATTGAAATGCACTGCAATGTTATAAATTATATTTAATACATACTAAGTGCCCACTTATACACGATAAGAATCTATATGGCATGATTACCATTCTTCAGTATTTTATAAATTAAAAAGAACAACTGATGACTCAGAATGATGCACATAACATATTTTACAATGTCATTTTTAAGAGACATTGGAATTCAGAGAAGCCTGAAGTGACTGAATACTGGAAAAGCATGGGAGTATTTCATGGGCAGAGACTTTATTAACACATAATATATAACTAATTAGAAGAAAATAGGAAAGGTCAGGTGAGAAATATATGTGGAAAATTAAAAAGATACATTGAATCATTTACCTTCCAATATGTGTGTATATCTTCAATACATGCACTGAAGTAAATGTAACTTTGTAGAAAATATGTTATTTCCCTAAAAATAACAAATTAAAATAGCAGATAACAAAGCTGATGGATTCCATTTAGGGATAAATAGTTTTGTGACTTTCCATAGTCAATGATTGCATTTGGTTGGAAACTATATTTCCATGATCATGATTCAGTGTATTCACACTGATAATAAATAAATCTTCCAAGGTATGTTTATGATATGAATAGTCAAATTAATATACTCAATCATCAGTACTTTTTAAAATTAACATTTGAAATGCAGCATATAATACAATAAATGATCAAAGACCAAGATTAAGTCCAGAGAGCATCAGATATGTAAAGTGTCTCATAAACTTAATCACCTAAATTTATTAAAAAATGAGTAAAGATGTAAAATAAGGAATCAAAAACATGAGAAAAGTATATGGCACTATAAACATTTAGAGTTTTATTTGATAAAATACCAAATAAAATTTATAGAAAACAAACAGTTAATTTTATAGTAATAAAAATGTAATGGAATGATGGTATAGTCAATACTACGAGGCAGAAGAGAGAATTTGTCAATTGGAAGATGAACCAGAAGAAATTACTCAAGAAGAAGAAAATTAAAAGGAATAAGAGAATATAAAAAACATTAAAAGAAATAGAAAATTGAATGATAATCCATACATTAGACATCCTTAAGCATATGCAAAGAATTCCATTAAGTGCAATAGTAAACTATATGTTCTACCCAATTCTTCCTATTGAGGACAACTAAGAAAGTATGGCAAAATATTTTATCAAAATCTTCATAGAGTTAATAACAAAAATGAAGTATTATGAAGCTAATATCTGGGAGAAAGGGAATCCCAGAAAGCTGAGCCCAGCAACTGAAGCCACATTCCTCTCAGGATATCTGCTTATATTGAAAGAGACAGCTGAGCAAGGCTTTCCACAGACTCACAAGCCTGAGAAAACAGAAAAGCAGATTTTATTCTCAATCAAGAAGGAAAAGTCCTAGTAAAAGCCCACTTTTTCAACCGGTATCACAAAATAAGGACAAATCAGAAACACAAGTTCTCACAAAGAATGAAGCTGAATTTTGAATCATCTTAATACTTGTTTGGATTCAAGGGATCTGTAAGTTCCAAAGTCCAGCCCTACTGCCTGAAGAAGCAAAAGTAAATCTCTGGAGACATACAATTTTATCCAGTCTTTAATTACCTCACATTTTTTGATATTTTCAAATTTCATGAAGGGCAATTAGACTGAGAACAGATTTCAAAATGATGGCAACAAGAGATATTGTTCAAATAGCTTCCAAATGGAGTATTTTTTAAAGGAAATATAAAATAGTAACATTATTAGTTAGACTGACAAATCTTACCATTAATAGACCCTTGTTGTCTGTTAGTAGATGAACATCCAAAGGATCAACTTTGAGAAAAAGAAATTGATTCTAGGACTGAGATGAGATAAACTAAACAATATTGAGCAAAGAAACTAGCACATAAGTAGATGTTTTATATAAGGTAGCAGAATATCTATATAATTTGAATATATAAATTAATAATGATAAATAAGTAATAATTTACATTCATATACAAAAACAAAATACTGGACAGCAATAATGTACAAAGTGGAAAGTATTCTTTGGATTTAAGCATTCTGAATACCTTATAAAATTTAAGAAGGATGTAAAAAGTAGTAGTTAATCTCAGATTTTGATAAAACGTTTTTAAAATTTTTTGAGCAGTTTTATTAGTAAAATTTTGTACATCTGGGAATCCAAACTTTTTCTTAATAATGGCAAACTATTTTCCTTATTCTGGCATCCAGAGATGTACACAACTTTCTCCTTTCCTGTCCAGCAAAAGCCCTGCTCCAATGGGAAGTTCTCATGTGTACAAAACAGAATTAAGGGACAGGAAATATTGACCAGGCCATGGAATGCTAAATAGGAAACACGGTAGCATTACAGAATGTCCTGTGTACGTTGAATTATCACTTTAGCTACATTGCTTTAGTAGTACTTTTATACTCTTTCCAAACAGTAAAAGCCTAAAAGCCTGAACAAATGGGCAAACACATGATTTCTGTTTCTTTTCTCATTGGAAATAAACACCAAGTATCATACAAAACCCTTCCTTGATGTACTACAATACTTTCTGGTGATTTAATATTGTTGAATCAGTTGTTTTATTTGTGAGAAATGATTCCTTCCTTATAGTACTTCACTAGAAATAAATGAACCATTTTATTCCCTGTACACCATAAATGCCGCCTACGCAATTAAGTGAAAACACTAAAATGGAATCAAGGAAACCAGTAAAAATATGTGTGATAGTGTTTATGTATCTGAAAAATAAGAGGACAATTTCCTATCTTATACCCAATAACAACAAGTTTTAACACTCAAACCAGCATCAACCAATGTGTATAAATTTTGCTGACCTTGAAAAGAAAATGCATCTGCTAGAGAGTTTGCTATTACAAAGTTCTCAAGTAAGAAAGACAAAGTGTTATAATGCTGTATAATCTGCAACCACAAGGCAAGCCTTCTGTAGGAAAACAGACATGGTTCTAAAAATATTTAAAAGCTGCATAAACAAATATTCAGAATTATAAAATAAAGAGTATGAAAGCAAGAGACATAAAGTAACAAGCCAATTTCACAGTAAAATACAGGGCACAAAGCAAGAAAATGTGGGACAGGAAGAAGAGCATACAGAGCACAACTGAACTATTTCTTTGTCTTCCCTGGTTTAAGTTTATAACCAGTTTGTTCACGTAATTACCCACCATACTTCTAAGGAACCACCAGGATTGATCATCATGCCTATACTCCCATTTACTTTAGATATCATTTAGTTGTTCAAGTGTCTCAGAGCATCCAATATCAGAGTGATACTTCTCCCAATTTGGCTTTGTACAACAACTAATCAGACCTAACTGTCCACCTATCCATGTTTTCTCAGACTCCTCCAATGTACTTCAGGGCATTTATAGTCTGTCATCAGCAACAACTTTCAAATCAACAACTTCCACTCAAAAAATCCCTCAATCTTCTTACTTTAATGTAAAACTTTTCTGCATCTTCTTCAACTGGTATTTATTCTTTATGCCAAACCCAATTGTGTGCCTAGAAGTATATTAGGAATCCTCCTTGCTGTTAAATCCAAAACATTTTTCCCCATTCTCCTCAGGTAATGCCTGTCAACACACTTTACTACTTAACATTATTTCTTCTTGTTGACATCTATGATCCACAGGTATTTCCATCTAAGTCACTGAGGACTTAACTCAGAGCAACCTCTCTACCACTATTCATTTACCATTGTACCATTGTAGGTGATTTTAATATCACTTAAATTCCCTGTCCTTTAGTGCCTTGATCTACTCATCCAAATATTCTCTGTCTACTCTCTCACTCTTTCCCAGAGTCTCATGCTCACCAATAAATGCATTGCCTCCAAAACACATATTTCCAACCTCCTACTTCCTCATCATCACTACCATTCCTTCCTATTTAATTAAGTTAGTATTTCTAGCTCGGATAATTTTTGATTCTCCAAGGACTTCCCAAAAATTATCTTACTATTTTCACTATGATAAATTTTTTATTTTTCCCACATTTAAATTTTTCTCTAGGCTCAATTCTAGTATCCATAATTGTAATCACACCTAATCAATGATCTTAACTACTTCACTACTTAGAAAATGCGAAACCTTGTTGTATTCAACTATTCCATTCTCTGTGTCTGAATCTGAGTTTTTGAATGGTTTTCCTCTGATGCTATCACTTCCCTGGTTTCCCTTATACTATCAGAATGAGCAGACCCCAGTACTACTTCCCAGTTACTTTTTCCCATTACCTTGCTTTTTGATCTTTCTATCTGAAATGATTTTATGTAGCTATTAAGATGCTTAGTATACATTCCTCCTTACTGTTGTGAAACATCATGAGGATAGGTAGCTATAGTCATTTGTATTACCACTATATAAGGAGATTAGAAGATTACCTGGCACAGAGGAATGTGTGAATTTATAAGATTTGAATAAACACATGGCCTCTTATTGAAGAATAATTGGCAGAAGATATGCACCATAGTTTTAATAAAATGTAATATCAGTTATTTATAATAAATCCTTTTCCCTGTATAATGAATCAGTGTCTTGTTACTAGTTAATTGCAAAGTCTGTGGACATTGACTGGGTTTAAATCCTGAGACTATAATCTACTAGTTGTCTTATTTATCTTGAGCAAGTTACCTTTCTGAATCCTATTTTTCTCGTATGTTAAGCAAAATTTTTTGAAAACAAATAGAGGAGGGATAACAAAGTTATCTAACTCTTAGGGATGTTTTGAGACTTAAACGAGATAATGCATGCAAATAATCAAAAACTCTTAACAACTAATTGAAAGATGTGATGTGTGTAAGAAAGATTTGTGACTGCTGAAATTAACAAAGATAAGGGGGAAATAGATTGTAATCATTTCCAAGACAGAGTGCATGGGCAAATTGAGCCAGGTAAGAAATAAATACTGTGATACAGTGTCTATTTGCCTACATCTTCTTCATGTGTTCATGTTATTTACTTTGCAGTAAGTTACTGTTTCTCAGTGGTGCAAAGTGATCATGCTCATAAAAAATGTGTAAGAACAATTGTAAATTTCACACTATGCTAATATAATTCTCCTATTTATCAATCATATATGAACTCACTAGAGTTACAGAAACTAATAGAGCAAATAAATAATAGAGTATGAATAATGTCACAGTCAAAACACAGTTGCTCTTCAACAGGGACAAAACCAAGGAAACATTCCTCACCCCACACCTCAAATTATACATTAAGTAGATTTTTCTTTGCCGCCACCAAGATGAACATACACACATACACGCAGAGTATGAGGACATTATGAGAATCTTCTGTGCCATAAGAAGCTTGAACCTGATGCTGGAGGTAGTTAGGTAGTAAGGACAAGATACTAGAGTAGGTCAATATATGAGAAAATGTATCCAACAGGAGTCTATGCAGGTATCTAGATTAAAAATTACAGATTAAAAATTACAAAGACTTAAACTGTGGTTATGAGAATTACGGTGATTTGCAGATTTCAAATATACCAATGGTATCAAATTGGTAATTTTTTCAGTAGTAGTCACTTATTTATTAATCAGAGGCCCCTTTCAGAAAATCGCATTGTAATTTCTGAACACAATCTAAGAATTTTAATATGGCTTTATGTACACATGCCTGCACAGCCAGACCTATATACAAACAAACACAAATAGTTGCTCTTATAATTGAGATATTTCACCTTTTTTGGGATTAGGAAAGTTTACATTAATTTGTCATTCCCCAAACCCAATAGCTTCAAATATAAACAAAATGCTTAGGATATATATGACTTCTCATTATCAAACTACTACAATTACTGAGAAATCCAAACACAGTTTTCAGCTAAGGCAGATAAACAGTTCATAAGGTGAAAATCTTCCATGTCAATAAACCCTAGAACTTTTTAAATGACATTTTTATATCACAAGATGATTTAATATGAAGTACATTTTATTATATATTGTCCCAAAGATTACTTCTTTTCAGTTTTCACCAATTGTTAAGACTTGGAAAAAACCTTGAATGTTTCCAGATTGAGTCTATTCCCCCAGGTATGTGTGTCAAAATTCTAATGAATTGCTCTTAGGTGTCTGCAATATGTACAAGATATTGAGATGCCAGATTGGCTGTTTAATATACAGTTGAAAGTTCTAAGAAGGAGACAGTTTTGATTTCTTTTATTCATTAGTGATATTTTCTAAGCCATGGGAATTGTTGAGAACATAACATAAGAGAAAGAAATGTAGAATTAAAAGGGGAAATTGTTGAAAATAGAATCTGAGAAGTAATGAATATTTAAGAGTCCAAAAAATGATGAGCGGTCCTCAAAGGAGTCTGGGAACAAGAAGTTTTAGAGATGACAAAAGTCATATATAATGTCTTAAAATCAAATGGGCAGAGAGTTAAAATCAACAAACAAATGAACACAATCAAAGAGAAGAATGGTGTATTAGGTCAAATGCAACTGAGAGTTCAAGTTACACATGACCAAAAATGATCCATTGCCTCAGCAAAACAGAAACTGCCAGTGACCTTAGACAGGTCTTTGGCATGCTGACAAAGAAAACTATTTTGAAGTGACTGCTAAGTGATGGACAGAAGAAGGAGTGATGGTATTGCTAGAAGTGGTTTGTAAGTTGAGATATTCTTTTTTATTTATTATTTTAAAATTTTTATTTATTTATTTATTTTATATAGCAGGTTCTTATTAGTTATCTATTTTATACAGATATTCTTTTTTTTAAACACCTTTATTGGAATATAATTGCTTTACAATGGTGTGTTAGTTTCTGCTTTATAACAAAGTGAATCAGTTATACATATACATATGTTCCCATATCTCTTCCCTCTTGCATCTCCCTCCCTCCCACCCTCCCTATCCTACCCCTCTAGGGTGGGACAAAGCACCAAGCTGATCTCCCTGTGCTATGCAGCTGCTTCCCACTAGCTATCTATTTTACGTTTGGTAATGTATATATGTCCATGCCACTCTCTCACTTTGTCACACCTTACCCTTCCCCCTCCCCATATCCTCAAGTCCATTCTCTAGTAGGTCTGTGTCTTTATTCCTGTCTTGCCCCAGGTTCTTCATGACCTTTTTTTTTTTTTTTCTCTTAGATTCCATATATACGTGTTAGCATATGGTATTTGTTTTTCTCTTTCTGACTTACTTCACTATGTATGACAGACTCTAGGTCCATCCACCTCACTACAAATAACTCAATTTTGTTTCTTTTTATGGCTGAGTAATATACCATTGTATATATGTGCCACATCTTCTTTATCCATTCATGTTGATGGACACTTAGGTTGCTTCCATGTCCTGGCTATTGTAAATAGAGCTGCAATGAACATTTTGGTACATGACTCTTTTTGAATTATGGTTTTCTCAGGGTATATGCCCAGTAGTGGAATTGCTGGGTCATATGGTAGTTCTATTTGTAGTTTTTTAAGGAACCTCCATACTGTTCTCCATAGTGGCTGTATCAATTTACATTCCCACCAGCAGTGCAAGAGTGTTCCCTTTTCTCCATACCCTCTCCAGCATTTATTGTTTCTAGATTTTTTGATGATGGCCATTCTGACAGTTGTGAGATGATATCTCATTGTAGTTTTGATTTGCATTTCTCTAATGATTACTGATGTTGAGCATTCTTTCATGTGTTTGTTGGCAATCTGTATATCTTCTTTGGAGAAATGTCTATTTAGGTCTTCTGCCCATTTTTGGATTGGGTTGTTTGTTTTTTTTGATATTGAGCTGCATGAGCTGCTTGTAAATTTTGGAGATTAATCCTTTGTCAGTTGATTCATCAGATACTCTTGATAAAAGAATAAAGAGGAAGCATCTGAAGATATAAGGAGAATGAGAGTAAAGGAATAAATCTCATTTATTTAAACGATATGGAGAGAGGATTGCACAGTGGAGCTAAGAATTTGATATGGATCAACCAGAAAGAGAGCAATTTAGGTAAAGTACAAAAAAAAAAAATCAATGTTAAGCTAGATGATAAATCCAAAGACAGGTGGTGTTCTAGAGACTGTGTATCTCCCTGAGTTCCAGAAACTGGAAGTCCTGAAGCAAAAGAGAGAGATGTTTAGAATAATAGATGGTCAAGAGATTTGTTCAGAGTTTCAAATATTGAAATTAACTTCTAACTAATGACAAATCTCATGGTATTGATAAGGGGGTAAGTAGCTAAAGCAGAGTGGAAGTGAAAATAGCAGAAAATCAAGGAGTTCTGGGACTAGCATACTGGATGGTTATTATTTTAGGTGTAATTTTCAATGAAATGCCAGAACTTCGAATGAAGGTGAAATTTTAGTCAGATTCTAGAGCCATCAAAGAAAATAGAGAAAGGTTATGTAGGTAAGTACAAAATAAAGAGGAATGAAGTGTAGTAAACTAGAATAACATGAATCTTACAGAAGGTGAAGTTTTATGTGAAAGAAAATTTAATGACTTAAATTTTAAAAGTTAACTAGATGAATGATGTACTGTGGATTATGACAAAATATAGGAATTTTACTTGATGAACATACAGTCAACCTCAAATTATACTATAGATATGTCTATCTAAAATATTCTTTTTAGATTAAATCATTTTACTTTTGACTCTCCTACATTACTTAGGTACAGCCCAGAAATGACCAAGATAGGCTTTTAGACTCAAGTGATACTGTAATAGGGAATTAAGATATTCTCTTGTTAAGAACATATAGATACAACAAGTAGTAACGTGTTAATCATAATATATGTGTATTATATATACATTATTTGGGGTTTCTGAAAATCTTTTGTCTATACTAAATAAGTTAGCCAGGAAAGATTGCTTAATTCATACAAATGCATTTCATAATTTTCTGAAAAGACTTTAGAACACCTCTATACTTTCCCAGCTCTATGGTGGAAAAGGTAAATATTTTAACAATATTTTCAATTGATGATACACCTTGCCCTAACATCTAATCATACACACACACACACACACACACACACCCTAAGTTCTGTATATTAAAATGCACAGAATACTTATATAATACCACATAATGCTACCCTATAATCATTTAGATGGTACTATGAATAAAAACTGTTTCAGTGTGGCTTTATTTGACAGTTTATTCTAACTCATTTCAAGAGAGAACTAGTACTCATTAAAATATATGGTGAGGGATTCCCTGGCGGCGCAGTTGTTGGGAATCCGCCTGCCAATGCAGGGGACATTGGTTCGAGCCCTGGTTCAGGAAGATCCCACATGCCGCAGAGCAACTGAGCCCATGCACCACAACTGCTGAGCCAGTGCTCTGGAGCCCACAAGCTAGAGCCTGCTTGCTGCAGCTACTGAAGCCCGTGCTCCTAGAGCCTGTGCTTCGCAACAGGAGAGGCCACCTCAATGAGAGGCCCCTGCACCACAGCAAAGAGTGGCCCCTGCTCGCCACAACTAGAGAAAGCCTGTGTGCAGCAATGAAGACCCAATGCAGCCAAAAATAAATTAAATAAATAAATTTATTTTAAAAAATAAAATAAACTATATGGTGAAAAGATAAGAGTGCTATTCAGGGTGATATTTGGTAACTATTAAAAATAAAATATTACTGATTTATATAAATATTGGGATTATAATTTTGTAAAGCATTATGCCCCTGAAAATGTTTAGAATTCAAATTTATGAACCCTAAAAATAAATGAAAGGGATGTCAAGAAGTTATCTTCTGAGAATTATGAATGAAAGAAGAGAGAAATCATGATACAAAATAAATGACCATGGGAACATTTTTAAAGTAGAAGTAATTCTCTAAGATTTAAATTTCTAAGATTTAGATATTTAAAAAAGAAAATATATAAAATATCTATATGAGAGAAAACAGCTCTATAAATTTATTAATAATATGTGAGTAGAAGCTAAAATTTTAAAAATGACAAAGACAATTGAAATGGTGAGAATCCTATATCCATTCCTTATACCAGGATATATTCCAGATACCAAAAATATTTTATGTAAAAAACAAAACCATAACTTACAAGTGTAAAAATAAAACATCAGTAACATTTTTAAAGTTTGGAGGATGAAAAAAATAATTCTAAGCTACATAAAACAGAAAATATGAAATATGTAATTGGCAAATTTAGATTTATAAGATTTATTTTTTCCAGAAGAAAATAAAAAACAGTGACTGTGGCCTGTACACCAATTAGTAAAGACATATATTATTAAGGCAATAAAAACATCTGAATAAACAAAAATGTGGGTAAAGACCTTAAATGGGCAATATCCAGAAAAAATACATATAAATCACAAACAAGGGTATGAAAAACTTCTCTAGTGATCCAATACATGGAATCTAATACTAAATGAAATTGTTTTTCCAATCCTTAATTACTAAAAATTGATATCTGTGAATATCCAGGGTTATTGAGAAAAGGGAAAAAAGACATTCTGAAGTATTGTTTTGAGTCTGTAAATTAGGAGGGTAAATTTTGCAATAATATATTACATCAATAATGAATACATCAATGCATAGTACATGGTAAATGTTCAATAAATATTTTTCAACATTCAACAAATATTGCTGAATAAACAAACATAATATTGCTTTATTATGGAAACAGTTAGGTATGTATCCAGAGAATGTGTATTGCTCATCCAAGCAAATGTATATCTCCAGTAATTTTTTTTTTTTTTTTTTTTTGCGGTACGCGGGCCTCTCACTGTTGTGGCCTCTCGCGTTGTGGAGCACAGGCTCCAGACGCGCAGGCTCAGCAGCCGTGGCTCACGAGTCCAGCTGCTCCGTGGCATGTGGGATCTTCCCGGACCAGGGCACGAACCCGTGTCCCCTGCATTGGCAGGCGGACTCTCAACCACTGCGCCACCAGGGAAGCCCACGGGAAGTTTTTTTTAAGTTTCCTGAAATCTTAAAAAAAGATCCACATAGTTTTAGGCAGAATGTCACCTGGACTTGTATAATTCTTTATTTTTCATCTCAGTTTTCAAAGCAAGGTTTAATTCTTCTGTGAGACCTTTGTGAGAAGATGAGAATGACTAGAGTGTGGTGTATAGAGACATGAGTATGAAAATCACTGAAGCTCTCCAGGAGAGACTTCAAGATACAAACAAGAATGATAATTACAAGTGTTAATGAATAAATAAATGGAGATAAAGAAAGACTAGTGGAGGATTTGCAGCTGAGGGCTTTTCACCATTTTGGTACATGAAATAAGAAGAGGAGAAATAGGTCAAAGTATATATTTGTATGTGTATGCATATATATAATTTATAATTTTATCTCTTTTTCATGAAAACCATTGCTCTTTCCCTTTTGCCTTAACAGCTAATATTATGACTGTAGTTTCCTCCCCTTTCCACCTCTTCACCAGTCTGATTGTTATGGTGTCACCAAGGTAATCTAAAATATGACTCATAACAAAGCAGAACTGAAAAATTATGAGCCTTAGAAGAGCATAAGATAGTCATTTTATAGGACAAGAAAAATCAGAGTAAAGAAAGTTCTAAAATAGAGCTAAGAAAAATGTTACACTAACACAAGTCAGAGAAATAGGAGGAAGACAAGAAATCAAGTTTAGTCAGAACACCTAAGAGAAGAAAGGATAGAGATAAACGACATGTAGAGAGAATTTTCCCCGCAGGAAACCTAGTCTTCTGATAAGAGTTATATATATATATATATTATTTTCTTTTCTTTACAAGATTAACAATTCCTATTATAACTCCAGGGCCTAAAAATAAACATCATCCAAAACATCTTAATAAAAAATGATTTGGTGTCAAAAAGTAAAGAAGTAACTGTAAAAACCTTACTGTTACAAAACTGTAGTTATAAAACAACTGTAGATATAAAACTACATATATAATATATATTTTTATGTTAAAATAATTTATGAATTTGAATAAAGTATTCAATATTGGTCAATCTTAAAATATGCTAAAAACATGAAATATTAAGGCAATCAACACATAATTTTTTTTACCATTATATATACAGTCACATATTGTTAGATTTAGCAATATTTTTTTATTTCCTTTCACCGTTTGGCAAATGCATTAAGCATAATGTCCAATTTAATTCACTTCTAGATATTTCTCTGTAATGTGATACAGAAAAAAATGTTTTTGTGTTTCTGTACTTTGTAAAACCTGAAGACCAATACGTCTTTGAAATACACTATAATAAATACAAGATCTTCTGAATCTTATTTTTCTTTAAGTGATGGGTATACTTTTAAAGTAAAGGTAATTTTGAAAAAGTAGAAAAAGTTACAATTTATTTAAAGCTGATAAAGTTTAGAACTGTGCTTCAAAAAGTGAATAAAATAATAGGGGTCAAGAAATCCTTAAGTCTTGATACAGGTATTAAAACTAACCATATTATCATCATATTTTCAACTGTCCAGTTCTGAAACTGTATGTTACTAGGATTTTTCACAAGCTATTACACCTCACTTTCCTAATTACTAGAAAAGGCTCTAGACCACATAAATGTAGAACTGGTTCTAAAATTTTAAGTCACTGTATAATTATGTCTATATGTAGATACAAACTAACATAAAAATAGTCATAATATCACACATCAAGGTGACGGCACATTCTTTCTAAACATACATTAGCTTTTGACTAACTTCCTTGTTTCCAGACAGTGATAGAAATAATATATTCTTACATTGTCATTATTAACTTAAATGAAATAATTTTGTTGTATCTTTCTGCTTTATAGCAAAAAAGTCTTTTTTAAATGTCTTCGCACTTATTACTACAATCTAAACTTTCTGAAACTTTACTAGATAAAATTACTAAGTCTTTCAAAGGATGGAAATTCAATTGCTAGCTTAACAAAACAAATGCATTTAGAATGTAAATAAACTGGAAATACTTGAAATAACCAGGGTAACATCTTTCACATATGTACTAAGGTAGAAATTTTGAGTTTTCAATAATTTAGAAAATATTGGCATAAATATACAGAGAATTTAATTACCAAGCTAAAAGTTAGAGAATTAATCCACAAGAGATCTCTGCACTTCACTTGTTTTATTCTTTTTTCTCTACTATAATGCATTTCTGGTTCTCTTCTGCATATCCAAATCCTACATGTCCTTATGGCAAAATATCAAAACTCACCTGCCTCAAGAATTTTAAACTGGCTAAGCATATTTCAAATAATTCTGTTTCATCCTGTATCTGCTTTATGTTCCTATTAAAAATTCTAAATAGAGCTTTCCCCAAATATTTATAAATTTTATATACATTGACTACTTGGGTTTTATTTTTATATTCTTTATATATATATATATATATATATATAAAATCTTCATGAGCAATTTTTTGAAGGCTAATAAGATGTCTTCTATCTTCATTTGATTATTCATTATGCCTAGCATAATGTCATATACACAAAAAGTATTCAGCAAATAGTCTACATTTTTCCTGAAAGAAAATAATGAAAATAATAAAACAGTTCTACCAATTTTACTCTCAAGTATTGTTAAACAATTTGATGTATTAAATTGTGAGCTTTAACTATTTTCAGAAAAGAAATGTTGTTCAACTAAATCCAAAAGTATTAAAAATGCTCCTTAGCAAAATCCACAGAACGTACAACACCAAAAATGAATCCTAATGTAAACTGTGGACTTTGGGTAATTATGATGTGTCAATGTAAGTTTGGGGGGTGTACAAATGTACGACTCTGTATGCTTGTGGTGGAGAATGCTGTACCCCTGTGGGGCAGGTGTATATGGGAACTCTGTATTTTCTGCATAATTTTTCTGTGAATCTAAAACTGCTCTAAAAATTTAGTTACTTAAAAATTGTTACCTAATAATTATAGACATTATCACTATGTTAACAATTATAGCTAAACTAATTGAAAAGTTGTAAAAATAAAAGAAATCTCATATAATTATTTCCCGATAAATAGTAACAGGAGATCTCTTAATGAGATCTCTTAAATCTAGCTATTAAAATTAAATAACAATTTAAATGCATTGTTTAAAGAATTTCTATGTGGAAGATATTTGACCAGTATAAATACTGAAGTAAAAATTTGCTCTATATTTGCTTAAATGTAAAGAAATATCTTATATTGATTAATGCCTTTCACATATAGGAAGTTTCTTGTTAGTATGAAAAAAGTTCAAATAAAAAACTGAAAGAGTGTTGAAGATTAAAATGTGAATTAGAAAGTTAGATATGAAAATGTTCACAATGAAGAAGTGTTTAGAATAGAATAGAATATTTCTGAGTTCCATGTAAAAATATGATTTCCACACACTCTTTCCAGCGTAATATTGAACTTATTCTTACAGGTAAATCTTAAGCAATTTGAGAAAAAAAAGACTGTAATATAAATTCAAAATTGTGTATAAAACTTACATGCTTTGTGAAATTTTTGTTTCACGTCATGAATAGTAGATTTTTGTGTCACCTGAAAAATAAAATAGAATTATAAGGAAAAAGTGTTCATTTGTTTGCTACATATTTGTTTAAGAAGAAAACATAATTTAATATATTCAAAATGTAAAATAAGTACAAAATAGCCAGCTTGTTTTGTTTAGCTCTTTAGGCACTACTGCTTTGACAACCTTGAAAATTTTCATCAGTATAGCTTTTTCCAAAGTTTTATATTTGTATATAATAATAATAGTATAATCATGTGAGTCCATCCAAATTTTTATCTCAAAATATACTTTTGAATTTTCTCTGCCCATATTATTAAATTTCTGGTTTCCAAATTGATGAGACTATCAATTAAAAGTATGAGTAAATGCAAAAAGAGAAAAAATATATAGTAAAAGAGTTTATCAGAGGAGGCCAGGGATATAAAATTGATTTACATGGACAAAAGAGGGAAATGTTTACTTCAAAATATTATAAGAAAAAAATATATATCCTATCTAAACCCTGTAGTTAGTTATGTTTTTAAAACTTCCATCCAAAAATATAATAGGTCCATCAAGAATCTATGTTAGATACCTTTTTTTTGGAATCTTTAAGTATATTATTGTTATTTGATCCTAATCTACTAAAATTACCTCTTTCTAATGTTAGAAAAGTGCATAAGGGAAAAATATTTCTTCATCTAAATAGGAAAATTCATGATAAGAGTTTTATCCAAACACCTCAAGCCATCACAGTACTTTTTGACTTTCTGATTTTGTTCATATCAAACTTGCCAACTGAAATTCCCCTCTGCCTCTGATTCTTCACTGGCTTATGAAAAACCCAACAATCCTTCAAAGTCTACATCAAAGACATTTTCATGATCATGCAAGTCAAATTTATTTCCTTTCTCTAAACATGTATAGAATATTGCATACATTATTTTATTTTTTGCTACACTAAAAATCTTCTTATGGCTATTTTGGAGGACAAAATGAAAAAAAAGTGCATAAAGGGATGCCACATAATAATACTCCAGGCAGTTCTTATTAACATTATTATATTATATTTAATATTGTATTATGTATCAAAAGCATGATGATGAATTCATTTCTTTTACTATATTCCACTCCCTCCCATAACCAAGTGTGTGATATACCATTCAGAATTTTTTTCTTATTTTTTCTATTTATATAGTTTACTAACAAGAAAGTTCTAAGATTTGGGCAATGAAAAATGATATTAATTTCCAGTTATGTTATGCTTTAAATAACAAAAGAACCCTAAATTATTCTGTTACTATGAAATTTTAAATTGTTCATAGCACTGTCCTTTTCTGGAATATGTTAGGAAATATTTGAAAAAGTTTTTAGAGAGGGTAATATATATTTATTTGTGTGAACATGTCATATTTCATTTTAATTTTGATTATTGCATTTGATATTTGAATTATATTTTTAAAAGGGGATGATTTGTTTTAACAATGTTCATTGCTTTATCTCACTGTTACTTAATCACGAAGCAGTATTATATGTTGTGTCCTCTGACAGGGATGCCTAAAATCCATGTGCTATCTCTACAGTAACAAATACCGGTCCATCAGTCTTTTCAAGGGCCATCTAATTTTTAAAAAATAATAATTTTCATAATTAACAACCCCTCTGTTAGGATTTGCTATATGCTTAACTTCTGCTTTATGAGGGCACATAATCTTGTGCTTACGCGCTGGCAGTTCCAACAATCTATCAGGTTCTTGAAAACAATGATCTTCTGTATTGCAGTTTGTGTCTCAACATGTAGCACACCACATAGCATATAAGGAAGTGTTAAGTCACTTTTGTTGAAGTCAAAAGTAAAGCTGTGAATGCAAAGTCACATGAAAACAGAAGCTCCTTGATCTGATATGAAGTGTTTCACAAGTAGATTACTATGGAAAAGCTGTATGTTTTTTTCCCAAACCAGCATACATTAAATGACAATATTCTAATTTATATATGCATATTTTTTCCTGAATTTACAAACTTTCAAGACTAAGATTATGTTCTCCTGAAAATACCTACATGTGGGAAGTGGGTTGTTATTAAAAGCTTTCTCACAAAGTTTTAAATTATTTTTTATTTTTTTAAATTACATTGGACTTTCACTTGTTAAAATGTTGATTTTGCATAAATCTTTGAGAACTGACCTTTCTGGAGCAATTTTAGTCAAATACAGCAGAAAAGAATATAATTAACCATTAAATGATTCAGACAGCGTTGCTCAATTAGCCACAAGACTATGCTTGATCAACTCTTTCAGTACTTTAGCTGTACTCAGAACACAAATAGAGGAAAAGATGATAATTAACAGAGCATATAGGACTTTCTGATTACTAAATTGATGACTCTGTAGCTTCATCAAGAAGTTTATTCGTAATAACTTCTACTTTTTAGCCAGTTTTACCTCTTAAAAAGGACAAACTATCATTACAATAATGTATTCACTTTTATATATCACCATTAATTGTGCAGATGGAAGAAATAAGTATTCCGTCATCTGAAATCCTGAAATTCTCTTCATTAATGTTTCCTTCTAATTAGAGGAAATTAATCTTAAAATGTTAAGTACACAAGGTAAATGATGTTTGAAACAGAAATTTACCTCTGAATTTCAACTGATCGTAGTTGAATTTTGGGTCATCATTACTTTATTCAACACTTAAGTTGATGGACTTAGATAAAGCTTTTCACATTCAAGTGAAATTTAGGATTTGCTTGAATTTGCCCCCTGTGAAGATACTGCAGTATTTCACAAAAAACTTTTTTTTTTGCACTATTACTAATTTTTAAAACTATATTTTAGCCACTTTCTCAGGAACTCCTTAAAATGAACAGATATCTCCAGAATACTGTTTGTCCTGCTTAGAGAAATGAACATTAAATAGTAAGGAAAAATAACAACTTGAAATTTGTTTGACAGAGTAATTGCAAAGTGCAAACCAAAAATTGTTAATGAACTTTGTAAAAAAATGTGTTTACTAAAGACACAGAGAGACTATATAGTATACATAAAACAAAAAGACACATAGAATATATAGTTGCATATACATTACTCAGAATGGACAGGAAGTTTTCTGAGTAAAAATATATTATTTTACTAGTGAATAACCTTCAGATTGTAACTAAGATACAAATAAGCAATCTATATGAAAACATTCTTATAAATTCAGAACATGTTTGATATTTTATAGAATATCAAGAATTTTTGCTATGAATGAAATTGACATGATACTATAGATATGCAGAAATATCAGTTTTAATAAGGTTTAAACATTTTAAATTTAACTGGATTTCATTTACTATTTAAGAAATTAGATAATTGTTTTTTAGCCTATCAATTTTATTTCTTTATATACTACACTGGATTATTTAAAATGAGTTGTTGTTATGTCAAAATACTATATGTACGTATATACACATATTTTTCAATTTTTAGTATCATAACAAATGGTTCTTTATATGTTGCAATAACACATTTAGTCAATTCATTTTTAATTCAAAAAGAAAATAAACATTAATAAATTCTTTATAATTTTTACCATAGAAATTTTCAAAAATATATTCTTCTGAAATAATATGCTTTTTTTAAAATAAAAAACAAAAGATACTTTATTATTATCCTAAAGTTTCATAACTGGAAAAAATCTATTTGCACATTGTTTTAATATAACATTACCCTGATGA
The DNA here is from genome assembly GCF_039906515.1 of Pseudorca crassidens. NCBI lineage: Eukaryota > Metazoa > Chordata > Mammalia > Artiodactyla > Delphinidae > Pseudorca > Pseudorca crassidens. The sequence goes on from NC_090299.1 coordinate 82,565,713, forward strand.
TATTGGTTTTATTTTATTTATTTAATTTTTAAAACATCTTTATTGGAGTATAGTTGCTTTACAATGTTGTGTTAGTTTCTTCTGTATAACAAAGTGAATCAGCTATATGTATACATATATCCCCATATCCCCTCCCTCTTGCATCTGCCTCCCACCCTTCCTATCCCACCCCTCTAGGTTGTCACAAAGCACAGATCTGATCTCCCTGTGCTATTCAGCTGCTTCCCACTACCTTGAATAATAAGCTTTTAAATAAATACTTTACTCCCCAGTAAATTATGTGTAAATATAAATTTTATTTAGGAGTATAGCCTAGATATTATTTATTTTCTTATTACATATACATATATATCATATAAATATTATAAATATGAGTAGAGGGAAAATATGGTGAAAAATATGACTGAATATCTGATTTTATTATATGTAATTTTTGTATAGTTATATTATTTCAACATTGCAGACATAAATAAAATCTCAGTAGCCACTCTAAAACTAATATTTAATTTTTATAATCCTTCAATAAAATTAAATGTCCTTTAGTGACTAGAATATTTATTTATAGTATTTATTGCAAAGCCATTTCATTTCTATTCAATATGAAAATGGTAGTCTTTATATAATATGTATTAAATAAATGGTTATTTCTATACACTTGTTTTCTGTCTTATAACTTGAAATTCTAACATATGGAAAATATGAAAGAAAATTTAACATTGCAACTAGAGTTTGATACCCTATCAAAATAAAGAAAAAAAAGAAATATGTTTTATTAAAGTAGAAAATAATTCTGGTTTTATAGAACACACAATTTTCCATGGTGAATGGTCTTTCTGGAATATTTTTTAGGATGTATGATTTATAAACTAGGCGAGGATATTTTAGGACTAGAGAGGATCATGAAGACCACAGAATTAAAAGCATATATTTAAGAATAAAATAAAGCCTGGTGAAATGTATGATTACTTCTTAGATGACTTTGATTATGCTTTCCTATTGCAGGTTTGTGATGTCAAGAAAATAATCCTTGCATTCAGGAAAGTTTAGACTTAATACATGATATTAAAACATGATATTACTGAAATAAGGAAGCTCAAATCCTATTTAAATGAAGTGGTTTCTGTATAAATACTGAAGGACTATTTCAAATAAAATAGTGTTACCTATGGGCAAACTAATAAGTAATCATTAAGAAAACAATCTGTTAAAAACACTATGATAAGTTTTACTTTTTCTTTTCCAATTGTATTCCTTTTATTTCTTTTTCTTCTCTGATTGCCGTGACTAGGACTTCCAAAATTATGTTAAATTAGAGTGGCAAGAGTGGACATCCTTGTATTGTTCCTGATCTTACAGGAAATGCTTTCAGTTTTTCACCACTGAGAATGATGTTTGCTGTGGGTTTGTCATATATAGCCTTTATTATGTTGACATAGGTTCCCTCTATGCTCACTTTCTGGAGAGTTTTTATCATAAATTGGTGTTGAATTTTGCCAAAAACTTTTTCTGCATCTATTGAGATGATCATATGGTTTTTATTCTTTAATTTCTTAATATGGTGTATCACATTGATTGAGTTGTGTACACTGAAGAATCCTTGCATCCCTCGGATAAATCCCACTTGATCATGGTGATCATGTATGATCCTTTTCATGGTTGTTGGATTCTGTTTGCTAGTATTTTGTTGAGGATTTTTGCATCTATATTCATCAGTGATATTGGTCTGTAATATTCTTTTTTTGTAGTATCTTTGTCTGGTTTTGGTATCAGGGTGATGTGGCCTCATAGAATGAATTCGGGAGGGTTCCTCCCTCTGCAATTTTTTGGAAGAGTTTGAGAGGGATGGGTGTTAGCCCTTCTCAAAAGGTTTGATAGAATTTGCCTGTGAAGTCATCTGGTCCTGGACTTTTGTTTGTTGGAAGATTTTTAATCACAGCTTCAATTTTGTTACTTGTGATTGGTCTGTTCATATTTTCTGTTTCTTCCTGGTTCAGTCTTGGAAGGTTATACCTTTCTAAGAATTTGTCCATTTCTTCCAGGTTGTCCATTTTATTGGCATAGAGTTGTTTGTAGTAGTCTCTTATGATGCTTTGTATTTCTGTGGTGTCCGTTGTAATGTCTCCTTTTTCATTTCTAATTTTATTGATTGGAGTCCTCTCCCTCTTTTTCTTGATGAGTCTGGCTAAAGGATTACCAATTTTGTTTATCTTCTCAAAGAACCAGCTTTTAGTTTTATTGATCTTGCCTACTGTTTTCTTTGTTTCTATTTCATTTATTTCAGCTGTGATCTTTATGAATTCTTTCCTTCTATAACTTCGGGTTTTGTTTGTTCTTCTTTCTCTAGTTCCTTTAGGTGTAAGGTTAGATTGTTTATGTGAGATTTTTCTTGTTTCTTGATGTAGGCATATATAGCTATAAACTTCCCTCTTAGAACTGCTTTTGCTGCATCCCATAGATTTTGGATCATTGTGTTTTAATTGTAATTTGTCTCTAGGTATTTTTTGATTTCCTCTTTGATTTCTTCAGTGATCTCTTGGTTATTTAGCACTGTACTTAGTCTCCGCATTTTTGTGTTTTTTACATTTTTTCCCCTGTAATTGCTTTCTAATTTCATAGCGTTGTGGTCAGAAAAGATGCTTGATATGATGTCAGTTTTCTTACATTTACCAAGGTTTGATTTGTGACCCAGGATGTACTCTATCCTGGAGAATGTTTTGTGTGCACTTGAGAAGAAAGTGTAATCTGCTGTTTTTGGATGAAATGTCCTATAAATATCAATTAAATCTATCTGGTCTATTTAGTCATTTAAAGCTTGTGTTTCCTTATTAATTTTCTGTCTGGATGATCTGTCCATTGGTGTAAGTGAGATGTTAAAGTCCGTCACTATTACTGTGTTACTGTTGATTTCCTCTTTTATAGCTGTTGGTAGTTGCCTTATGTATTGAGGTGCTCCTATGATGGGTGCATATATATTTATAATTGTTATATCTTCTTCTTGGATTGATCCCTTGATCATTATGTAGTGTCCTTTCTTGTTTCTGGATGACATGATACTATACATAGAAAATTCTAAATGTCACCAGAAAACTACTAGAGCTAATCAATGAATTTGGTAAAGTTGCAGGATACAAAATTAATGCACAGAAATCTCTTGCATTCCTATACACTAATGATGAAAAATCTGAAAGAGAAATTAAGGAAACACTCTCATTAACCATTGCAACAAAAAGAATAAAATACCCAGGAATAAACCTACCTAAGGAGGGAAAAGACTTGTACTCAGAAAAGTGTAAGACACTGATGAAAGAAATCAAAGATGACACACACAGATGGAGAGATACACCATTTTCTTGGATTGGAAGAATCAATATTTTGAAAATGACTATACTACCCAAAGCAATCTACAGATTCAATGCAATCCCTATCAAATTACCAGTGGCATTCTTTACAGAACTAGAACAAAATATCTTAAAATTTGTATGGAGACACAAAAGACCTCAAATAGCCAAAGCAGTCTTGAGGGAAAAAAAACGGAGCTGGAGGAATCAGACTCCCTGACTTCAAACTATACTACAGTGCTACAGTAATCAAGACAATATGGTACTGGCACAGAAACAGAAATATAGATCAATGGAACAGGATAGAAAGCTCAGAGATAAACCTATGCACCTATGGTCAACTAATCTATGACAAAGGAGGCACGGATATACAATGGAGAAAAGACAGTCTCTTCAATAAATAGTGCTGGGAAAACTGGACAGCTACATGTAAAAGAATGAAACTAGAACACTCCCTAACACCGTATGCAAAAATAAACTCAAAATGGATTAAAGACCTAAATGTAAGACTGGACACTATACAACTCTTAGAGGAATACATAGGAAGAACACTCTTTGACATAAATCACAGCAAGAGCTTTTTTGATCCACCTCCTAGAGTAATGGAAATAAAAACAAAAATAAACAAATGGGATCTAATAAAACTTAAAAGCTCTTATGAACAAAGGAAACTACAAACAAGACGAAAAGACAACCCTCAGAATGGGAGAAAATATTTGCAAACAAATCAATAAACAAAGGATTAATCTCCAAAATATATAAATAGCTCATGCAGCTCAATATTAAAAAAAACAAACAACCCAATCAAAAAATAGGCAGAAGATGTAAATAGACATTTCTCCAAAAAAGACATACAGATGGCCAAGAAGCTCATGAAAATCTGCTCAACATCACTAATTATTAGAGAAATGCAATTCAAAACTACAATTAGGTATCATCTCAAACCAGTTAGAATGAGCATCATCAGAAAATCTACAATAAACAAATGCTAGAGAGGGTGTGGAGAAAAGGGAACCCTCTTGCACTGTTGGTGGGAATGTAAATTGATACAGCTACTATGCAGAACAGCATGGAGGTTCCTTAAAAAACTATAAATAGAATTACCATATGACCCAGCAATCCCACTACTGGGCATATACCCTGCGAAAACCATAATTCAAAAACAGTCATGTACCACAATGGTCATTGAAGCATCATTTACATTAGCCAGGACATGGAAACAACTTAAATGCCCATCGACAGACAAATGGGTAAAGAAGAAGTGGTACATATATACAATGGAATATTACTCAGCCATAAAAAGGAATGAAATTGGGTCATTTGTAGAGACATGGATGGATCTAGAGACTCATACAGAGTGACGTATGTCAGAAAGAGAAAAACAAATATTGTATATTAACACATATATGTGGAACCTAGAAAAATGGTACAGATGAACCAATTTTCAGGGCAGAAATAGAACACAGATGTAGAGAACAAACGTATGGACACCAAGATCGGAAAGCGGTGGGGGTGGTGGAGGTGGTGTGATGAATTGGGAGATTGGGATTGACATAGATACACTACTATGTACAAAATAAATAACTAGTAAGAAAAAATTATATGTTTATTTAAACCGAAGTACAATTCTGACAAACTTTTTGATAGCAACAATAATTAAGTTCTGTAATATGTCAGCTTAAATATAATTCCCAAGGCCCTTAGTTAACTTTAAAATCTAGTATGAATGGTAAGTATAATTTTGGATATCTGGGTAATTTCTAAGTAATATAGGAGGCTCAAACATTGGTCATGAGGTGTAGTCTATATCTAGCTTTGCTTCTTATTTTTATATATCATGAAGTAGGTAGATCTTTGTGTCAGTCAAATTACCACTAAGAAGGTATAAAATGTATGTGTGTAGCAGTGGGGGTTATTTCATGTGTTCTTATAAACTCTTTTGGTTTGTGTGAAATTGTGATTTATATTAAGAAATATATATTTTGTCTTCCTTTTGTTTCTGGCTCCTAAAACCCTTGGAACTTCCTAAGTGATGAGCGTAATAAAGGTGTCTTTTGTTATGTTAAAAAGAAAAAAAACCCTGTAGTGATCAAATGACAATCATATTCCTTTCCAAATAGTCACACATATTATTACATGAAAATTAACTATATGAAGAAAATAGTTAACAAATGAATGATATTCTACTACCTATTGATTAATCATTCAGCTTCATAATCATAGGGAAAAGACTTAATGTATCTATGCATAATCCAAATTAATTTATATTCATTTCTTTGAAAAAGATGATTTTTCCATAAGTAAAAAAATTCTACATCAATAATACTGTTCATCAAAATATAAATGCAGATAAAGGGGAAATAAAAAGTCCATGTGATATATTTTAAATCTAGTTTGAATTTTCTTTTTTTTTTTTTTTTTTTTTTGGGTAGAAAGGAAAGTTGTTTTTAATCAGAATTCTGGCAATCTGGGGAGATGGTGGACTCAGTGTCCAGTTTGAATTTTCTTAATTGCAGTTTGTAAAATGTTTCAGGGCCATATTTAAGTGATATAATTGCCTAATGATAATCAGAATAAAAAGTCTTGGAAGAAGTAAGCATTTATAGTCCATTGAAAAATTATTGCTTAAAACATAATTGGTTTCTATTTATTGATTTGCAGTGACAATGACAAGAACATTTACCAAAGTTGCTTTGCTTTTAGTTGTAAATGGAAAAGGTGATGTTTATGAATACTTCAATTATAAGTGCCATGAAATATATTTTGAATAAAGGCTCAAATATAGTGAAAATAGCAATGAAAGTGATAATAATAATGGGCTCAGTATTAGTAGTATCTATAATCTGTTTTGTATATATGTACATATGTATATAATATTTATTAGTAATAAAAGTATATGTTATTCTATACTATTGTGGTGATTGTAAAATTGGCCACAATATTTTGCAGATCCTCCCATCAAGAACTAGAGTTTATTTCCCTGGACATTATATTTAAGCTAGCCTTATTATTTGATTTAACCAAAAGCATGTGTTGAAAGTGAGGCTGTGCAAGTCATGAATCTAAGACTCGACAGGTCATGTATTTCTATTCTTTCTGCCAACATCCTCACATAAAGAAGCCCGAGTTAGCTTCCCCAGTGATGACAGACACATGGCCCTGTTGCACCCTTTCCTAGAGCTCACTCCCAGATCAATCACCCAGCTACCTGGCAGCGGGCTTGAGCCCAGCAGACATCAGCAGATCTGCTGAACAACTATAAGCTAAACCAAATAACAGAGTAATGAGATAAATAAATGGCCTTTATTTTAAGTTGCTAAGTTCTTGAGTATTTTCTCTCAAGTGGTAAAGAACTATTAAAAACATTAATCATGTAAGGAGGACAAGGAAAAGAAATTTATCGCTCAACCATTTCATTGTACAGATTACAAACAAATTCAGAAGGGTGATGTTTACTTTTTAAAATTGTACAGGTTTGTAAATCACCTGCGATGTTAACTCTGTTGTGTAATTAATTTTTGGCTTTTTTCTACTGACGATGTTAAAGAGATATGTCAATTAACTTTAAAAAAATACACTCAAATGTCAAATTCTATATGCAAAAATGAAACTAACATGGTACCACTGTGAAATATGTCATATGTTTAGTTTTATAATAAATCTGAAACTATTCATGACTCCATAAATATTTAACCTTAATATTCAAGATACCTAGTATTTGCTTTTGAAAGATGCACAATGCAGTTAAACTGAATTTCAGCAAAAACCAAAACAACACAAAACAAAAAACAGTAACAAAAAATATAACCAAAATCTTATACTGCATAAGATCTTAAAATGTGAGGTTTTTTTTCCCCCTGGTGATTCAAGGAAATCCACAGTTTAAGATTCATAGTATCTCTTGGGAAAAGAGTTATTATGGGTGGCCAGTTTTCTAGAAATGTAGGATTTTACCTACCTCTTTATGCATCAAATATTTAAATCCATCCACTTTGAATAATTTTCTTTCTAAAATATATTTATTGCCCTACCAAAAGAAGGATAATTTTAATGGTTCTTAGAAACTGAATATCTGTGGCATATTAGTTATTTTAGCAAATATTTGTTCTATTCATCATTTCCACTTCTCTAGAAAGTGATGCTGGTTGTGTTGGACTTGGCTCTTTGGCTTGCTTTGTACAATGGAATGTGGACAGATGAGGCAATGTCAATTTCATGCCTTAGGTCCTAAAAGGCATTATGAGCTTTCACGTGACCATCTGGGAGCTACTGAATTCTACCATGACAAGTACATGTTCTGGAAGCTGGCTCTCATTTCTTAACTTTTCCCTTCATTCTCTTGCTACAGTGTCACTTCTCTTTTTTGCTTATAAACCAGGCATCCAGTATTGTTTCAACTAAGTAAATCTGTGAGTAGAATTTGAATGAGAAATTGGGGCTCCATATATGATTAAAGTGAATGAAGTTTGGAATATGAATTTTGGAATAAATAACTTCATTGCAAAGAGTCTGCTTACTCTGGTAGATTTATAATTGCTCAAAATACTTGTTGTCCTTCCGAGGACAGGCCTTCTAGAGGGAATAATCGGTATCTCTACCATGTTGAACTCAGCCCTGACACAGATTGACCAGTGAAATATGAGAGGAAAACAAATGTTTAATGTCCAAGCAGAAGCTTTACAAGCCAGAGTGTAGCTCACCAACTGCCATGGACTGAATGTTTGTGTGTCCCCAAATCCAAATGCTGAAATCCTAACCCACAATGTTATGTTATTAGGAGCTGGGGGTCTTTGGGAGGTAATTATGTCATGAGGGTGGAGCTTTCATGATGGAGTTAGTGCCCTTATGAAAGAAACTCCAGAGAGCGTTTAGTCTTCTAAATAAAATAAGAGAATGGCAGTCTGCAACCCAAAAGGGGATCCTAACCAGAACCTGACCATGCTGGCACCCTGATCTTGGACTTCAAGCCTCCAGAACTGAGAAGTAAACTTCTGTTGTTTAAAAGCCACCCCGTCTATGTCACTTTTTATAGTAGTCGAAACTAAGATGCCTCCTGTCTGTTCACTCTACTTGGAAACTGACATGATAATGACAATGACAAGAGCTGCTTCATCAACCTGGTTACAGAACAGAGAGCTCAGAGCACAGCCACAGCTCATCCACACTGGCATGCCACGAGTGAGAATTAAACCTTTGTTATTGTCCATCATTGATTATTTGGAGTCATTGCTTAATCTAGACTGAAAGTCACTCTTACTTGTTTTATAAAATAAATTTTACTTGTTCAAAAATTTGTGGGACTTTTTTTTAGATAACTAGATTAAACCTATTGATGTGGAAGGACTCCATATCTTATAACCTTGATAGATTTTATATGACTTCCAAAACATCAGAGATCACTTCAAATTTTGAAGTGATGGTCATAAACTTCTTTTTAGCTACTTCAAGATTTATGTTACAGTTTTTAAAATGTGGAGAATGTGAAATGAGTTTCAAGAAAAAAATAATTAGGGAGGAAAACCAACTTTAGAACGTTTATATTATTAATTAATTGTTTGACATCAAACCACAGAGATAGATGCTACAATTATTTCTGCATCACTGGCTCACTGCCTTCATAAATGCTACTACAGAGTGCCAGCCACTGAAAGTGATTGCATTACTTTTCAAATTTCACTGTGTATTGCATGTTCATGGACAAATTCATCAACAATTAAACAAATTCTGAGTATATTTCATCTTAGAACAATGAAACATTTATTATTTAATATGCCTGAAAATCTAAAAAATGTTTGATGATTAAGTGAGCCATGAAGCTTCAATACCTTCATTACATCATTTTACATTACGTCCTGGGTAAAAATAAGACATGCTTTATCTGTAAAGCTGATCTAATGCATTCTCATGACTTTGAATGCCATGTATTTTCATACCCTCAGGTGTATATCTCCAGCACTAACTTGTTTTCATAGCTGCAAACTTATATATACAACTAGATATTTAATACATTTACATGGATATCTGACAGTGATCACAAATTTAAACATCCAGAACTGAATGCTATGTGGGTTAAGCCAATAACTGTTTCTATTCTATTAATGACACTAATATTCAAAGAGTTTTTCAAACTAGAATCTTTTTTATAAATGATGAATTTTCAACTTTGTTATCTGAGAAATTTCAGAGTTCTATTGATCCAACCTCCTATATTTAGAATCATCCCCCTTCTGCTGCCTATTTTATTCAATATCTCCTACTAGATATACACTAAGTACTCATTAAATATTCACTGAAGAAATTAATATCCAGTGAATAGGTGGAGCACTAATATAGTCAATTTATTGAATTATCTTCTTTGTATAATAAGATATTTTATTAACCTGTTTTACAGTTTTCTGTGTTTATTAAAATATTTTATTTAAAATTTGTTTCAGGTTTATTGAGGTAAAATTAAAAATTAAATGATAAGATACTTAAAATGTACAACACGATGACTTGATATACGTATACATTACCCCAGTGAGTTAATTAACACATCCATCACCATACATATTTACTTTTTTGGTTTTGATGAGAACATTTAAGTTGTACTCTCAGCAAATTTCAATTATACAATACAGTGGTGTCAGCTATAGTCATCATGTTATACAATAGATCCTCTGGCCTTATTCATCTTATAACTGAAATTTCATACCCTTTTAACAACCTCTCTTTATTTCCTCCAACCCCCAGCCAACAGCAGTCACTTTTCTACTCTCTGATTCTATGAGTTTAACTTAAAAACAAAATCCACATATAAGTGATACCATGCAGTATTAATTTTTCTGTCTGACATTTCTTTTAGCATAATGCCCTTTAGTTTCATTCATACTGTTGCAAATAACAGAATCTCCTTCTTTTTAAAGGCTGAATAATATTTCATTGAATATATATACAATGAATATATATATATACACACAATATATTTACATATTTTCTTTATCCATTCATCTGTAGATGGACACTTAGGTTGTTTCCATAATACTGGAAATAATACTTTGTAAATAATACTGCTTTGTAACTAATACTTGGCTTCTGTAAATAATACTGCTATAATCATGGAAGTACAGATATCTCTGAGATAATGATTTCACTTCCATTGGATATATACACAAAAGTTCGATTATTGGATTATATGGTAGTTCTATTTTCCATTTCTTGAGGAATATCCATACTGTTTTCCATAGTGTCTGTGCCAATTTGCATTCCCACCAACTAGTGCACAAAGGTTCCCTTTTCTTCACATCCTGGCCAACACATATTATCTCTTGTTGTTTTGATGATAGCCATTGTAACAGGTTTGAGGTGATATTGTGGTTTTGATTTTCATTTTCCTGATGACTAGTGATTTTGAAAATCTTTTCATGTACCTGTTGGCCACCTGTATGTCTTTGGGAAAAAAGTCTATTTAGATCCTTTGTTTATTT